>NW_022156719.1:2609823-2694874 GCF_004355905.1 Pyricularia grisea | reverse complement strand
GGGGGGGGAAACCGCGAATGTTTGTTACCAGCTATTTCATCCATGACGCGTTCCGCAGGGCTTCTGCCTGGATGGCCAGGACGGGGCGGGCCAGTTCGAGGTATTGGGGACCGAAATCGCTCAGCATCTTGTCGAACTGCTCCAAGGACAGCTCACTATGCATCCTCTTGTTATGACGTTCGACAGGATCGAAAGTTGCCGACTTCCAAACACCCTTCCACTCCTCAATGGCCAGTCTGGCCCCTTCAGAGTCGGGGCGAACTTTGGAGGCAACGAGGTAGAAGGAGGACCGCGTGCCGTGCGTCTTGGCAGACTTGAAGAGTCGCAGTTTGGAAAAGGACGCAAAGTGACTCAGCGTGCAGAAGCTGCGCAGGACGTCCACCTGGTGCATGAGGGCGACAATCGTGCCGCCGGACCGTATCCTCTGCAGAGCCATGACGAGCTGCGATGAGGTCAAACGCGCGGCTTCACCACCCTCCCTGTAGCCACTGCGCTCGTGTTTCCGCAGGACCTGACCGTCGCAGAAGACGAGATCGAACTTGAGGTCGGCAAAGGGCCGCTCGAAGGAGAACTCGGCCGCGTCCGGGTGGTCTGCTGGGATGTCTGTGGGATCGCAGCCCATCTCGGAGGCCAGCATAGTGATATCGCGGAACTCGATGTTGACATGGGATGCAAACTTCTGGCCCTCGTCGAGAACGCGCATCTTGTGGCCTCCCTTGTCATCAGGCAGTGTGATGCCGTACACCATGGCCTTGGGGTTGAGTTTAAGGGTTACAAAAGCGAAGCCGCCGGGCGCGATGCACAGATCCAGCACCGTGGGGGTTCTTGAGGAGCTGTTGTTCCAGGTGTTTTTGATGCGGAAGGCCGATGTAGCTTTGTTTATCTGGAATCCCACGCCTATCATGAGCTTGAAGAATCCCAGCTGATTCTTCTCATTGGCGTTGTCGGCGTTTTCTCGCTGCTTCTTGAAATGCTCGTCTCCCTTGTCGCTCGTCCAACCCTTTTGGTATAGCTTTGTTCAGTAACATGAAGAGGGAATGGGGACCGATGAGGCATCTAAAATAGTGAGGTATGACCTACTTTCTTCCTCAACTCGAAAAGTTCCCTGGCTTCTTGAAGGTTCTCCACCAGGTACCCGTTCAGCTTATTCGTAGGCGTGACAGTTTTATTATCTGCTGGTGTGATAATATCTTGGCTTGTCTGGCCAGGCTGCTCGATGGAAGACTCCATCATGTACCTGTATCAGATATTAATTTTATCACAAAGTTAGAACGCGTGATCAACACTAGTTCATGACTAGGCGGCCTCTGCTGCAGTCCTGATATTCTCCGTGGCTTGGTACGGTGACACAAGAGTGAGTGGGTTGACCAAGGATATGTGGAAGGAAATGCAGAAACCTACCCCGCTCGAAGAAAGCAAACGTCCCTCCTTGTCAAGTAGATTGGCCTCAGATAGCAGTTTGGTGAGCTTGGCTATGTACTTCACCTGGTTCATTAACAAATGAAGCCCTTAGGTACTGCACAAAGCATGGGATGGACTGACCACAGCAAGCAAACGGGCTCTACTCCTCAAGTGATAACGGTATATGACGTCTTCTATCCGGGCCATCTCTACGTCGCGTTTGTTTTCCAGATGAGAATGTACAAGATAGACCTTTTGTTATTCGATTTTCCTCTCAGAATCCCAACCGTCTTTTTCCGGACTCATACCCACAGCCAGCAAAGCATCTGGAAGCCCTTCACCAAACTCCAACCTTAAAGAAACAACGTCACCAAAAATGTCCCAACAGGGCAGCACTCCCAGACGTGGCCCGAGAGACCCTATCCCGCTCACTTCACTTGTCCAGGACCTCAGCGAGACCCTTTCCAAGTATGAGCAGATCGCAGACAGCCTTTCCCAGTTGATTGTTAACGAATCCTTCCTCAAGACATGACAGGATATCGCACGGTTGAACAGGAAGTTTCACGAGTTCTACAAGCGCTTGTTCATCAACAAAGACGGCAACAAGGACGGCAACAAGGACGGCAACAAGGACGGCAACAAGGACGGCCACAAAGACCAATTCACAGCCTGCCGGATCATTTTTGATCAGATTGTGGACATGTGACTCAGGGTCCACGATGAAGTCAATACCTTGTTGCAGGCCACGCTTTCCAAATTCAAGCACGACTGTGCTGCTAGGATGAGTGCCATGGCTTCCCAGAAGGCCGGGCCCTTGAGTGACTTCAGCTTCTACGTAGAAGGCCAGAGTTTCGGCTGAAGAAGATCACGACCATGGATGACACGTGTAGGATAAGGTCCTCATCTATGAATTTGTCTAGGGCACATGGTATTGAGGCTGAGGTGAAGGCTCTTCGGGATGAGCTGAGGGAGTTGGGGAAAGGAAACTGCCCAAGGATGTGGAGGGTACGGTGCATTATTAAAGCATGAAATTACGGCAATCAACAGTGGTGCCACAATGGCAACCAAGTTTTCGCCTGACTCGAGACGTGCCGTACAACACCCAACAACAACTGTTTGCACCTGGGTCGACAAGGGCCAAATGTTGGAATCGAGGAACAGAAGCCTAGGAAGGCTTTTCGAATGGCAACATTGAATTCAGCATCAACCTACAGCCCCTATTCATCCCCCAAGTACTCGCTTCAACACAGTGATTACTATGTTTAGTCCTATTTAATTTCCTAGTGCTCAAAGGACACGAAAGCTAAGCTACTTGTCCTCATCCGCAAGTCTCTCTGGTCGTGATGGTATATGACAGGAGATATTATACAAGTGACTTAGCACCGCTACGACTTTTGTCGACTGGCTGATCTTGACAGTGTCTTTGTTGAGCATTGACCAAGAAATAAATGTAACTTTACTTCTCATGTATGTCATAAATGTATGTGAGCATACAGGCTGCCAAACATATATAAATCCTCGGCTTGCTAGCTTTCTCCAACATTCTAACTCCTCTTTCCAAAATCTCATCCAGCAAAAAAAGCACAACCCTGTAAAAGCCCCTTCACAAAACTTCGATCTTTCCCTGGAAACCATGACGCCGCCCCAGTCCGGGTTTGAACCCTACCTAATGCCGTTAGGCAACGCTGCCTTACGCTTCTACCTAGGACTGAACGACTTCGAGGTTGCTCTGAAGTACTATATCCAAGAACTATACTATGACACGGGCGACGAGAATATCGAAATTGCGAAAGACGCCTTTTTGGCTGAGCTTCCCGTCCTTGTCGCCCTTCGTGAGGAGTTCATCGATGCCTGGTACGCCCCTGCTGGACAAAACATCTCCGAGCTCGAACAGGCGGTGAGGGATAATGAGTATCTACCAACAATAGTCTGGGACATTGCCAACGTCACGCTCGCCTTTGACGAAGACCACCGCGTACTGGAGAACATGCTCGCCGATATGAAGGATTTGGTGAGAGATTTCGATCTCAGGACTTCTCAGTGTGGATTTCCTTTATGGTAAGATTCGATTTCATTTTTGAGAGGGCTGGGCGGAAAGGGACATGGCCAAATCTCCAAGCCGGGGTGTAGCTGCATAGCAGAGGCCTCAACAAAAACTGGATGTGTGCCAATGCCTTGAGATAAATCGCAACTTTCCCGTCTATCTCATAAGGGACTGTTATTACTGGCTCAACAAGGCTTCTGGGAGATATAAATAGATGAGCCTTGTGATTTGTTTTTTACGGGGAGGATTATCATCATTTCTACTCACAGAATCAGTTCAGACCTTGAATGGTCAGTCAAGACGATGATTAGTGTGATTTATATAACTAATCTAGCTCATTGCGACTTTGATGCATAGTCTTGAAGACTGTGTCATGGGCAAAGTGATCCATTTAATGCTACGTCAACCGCCATCAGCTTCTGTCAAATTGGAGGAATGGCTGAAGCTCAAGCACCTTTGAAATTCTGACTGAAGAAGATAATCAATTTATGACCCGTGAAGATTGAAAGTTTCACTTTGGTTTCCCACGAGATTTCCATTTCTTTTATCTTTCCATTGAGCTGCATGCATTCTGCAACTTAGAGACACTTGCAGCGGGTGTCCCGAACACTAAGACAGGCTCTGCACAAAGATTATCTATAGACCATGGCCTCTAGGCGCTAAGTTCCTATCATTTTTGGTATGCGAAAAATTAGATCAACAGAAAACACTAAAGCTTTAATATTGGGTAGTCTGTCTTACAAGAATGCAACCCACAAAATAATCTACTGAGCTCCATTTATTGCGCGTTCAATCGGAGGTTGCAGTTGGCTGCCAGGTGCAGCTTAGTTCTTGGTTCTAGCTTCTAGCTTGGATGGTACACGACTTGTCGCCAAGACGACGATCCGTCCTGGAAAATGATTGTCGTCGATCTGTGCGGGGACCGAGCTCGTCCAGCTGCAAATGCCTCGATATCTCTGTCGGCGGGTACTATAGCTCCTGAAAGTTATATCAAGGCCGGCGTTAGCAAACAAATGCCGAGATATATATCTAGAGCTTGGAAGAAATATATGCAAGGGGAAAAGACGTCCGGCAGCAGGACCAAGAAGCTATAAATCCGCACCAGATGGAACTTACTGTTCCTTCGCCGTGAAAGATGGTTGCGGATCCAGCCAATCAGAACTAGGATTGTAGGTGGGAGGCACACCAGTACGGCGATGATTCCAATAACGACTTCGGCAGTAACCTCCATTGTATGCCAACTTCACTGTAGATGAATAAAAAGCTGGTGTTTTAAAGATATGAGGAATTAAAGGGCTGTTCGAGCCCTTTATATTAGTCAATCGTGGTGTTCTTCCATCTGCATGTTGATTTGGTCGCCTTACACTCGCTCCGAAGGTTGGTTCCTTTTGAGGCAGTGTCCCTTACTTAGTGAGGCAGTGACGCACACTAACACTTGGGATGGCTTGGCATGGTTAAGGTTTTTGCTGGGTCGCCTGCCTCAGTTAGGTGGTATCCACCCTCGTGCATATGGGCTTGCAGGGTATTGTCCCCACTTCTAACGGATACAGTACACTGCAGGTGCTTATAAGTTTCTGTAACCTAGATTGCTCGACGATCGAGGCAAACGTCAGCGCCAAGAGGTATCCCACCAGATTATGGGCTCTACTAATGAAAACTCCCGGTGGCTTCCCAAGTGTACCTAGTCTAGACACAGATTTTGGATCTTTACAATGGGAAATCCCTGCTACCATGCATGCCGGGGAGTTCATGAGACCTGCAAACAATGTCCCCCAGTTGCTTATTAGATGGGTCCAGAATCTGGCAACATCCAATAAAAAAGACGTCCATTGCAACCCGAGGGTCGATGGGCAGATTTTAATGTTAGGCGAGTTCAGATTCTGGCAACATCCAATAGGAAAGCTCACATCTACTCCAAAACCGTTAGATGCGCCCAATTTCGACGCTGCCGTACCTACCTACCTACCTTACCTAAATAGGTACCTACCTAGGTACATAGTACCAGCAATGCGAGGTGAAGCAATTGGTGTGAGGAATTTTGGGCAGCGATTGCTGACTATGAGATACATGGTACGCGCTCCTGGACCCATTTTTGGCGGTTTATTCTTTCTCGTCTTGGCTCCTTCCTCAAGCTTCAAAACACCAAGATTCTGGTGCCAGCCAATCACATCCATTCACACGAGAATCGCTTAGGTATCCAGCCTTCCCTGCAATATCCTGATACTTTTTTCATGTTTTTTTTTCTCTTCAGATTAGAAAAGGGTTGACCTTCCTGTTCCTCTCGACTGGTGTCTGAGTCCCACCCACGAACCTCACCTATACCTACCAATACGGCGACACAGATGCTCTGAATACTGGGTAGACTTAACTAGCAACCCCTCAAAAATTACCCCTGCTTTCGCCATGGCCACGAACGTCGCAAAGGCTCCGGATTGGGAGCGTCACAAGAATACAATCTATCGACTGTACATCAAAGATGACATTTCCCTCAAAGACCTCATAGAGCAGATACGAATTCGAGGGCTGTCAGTCAGGTATATAGTTTATAGTCCGTTAGAAATCTCACTTGCCACACCCGCCCAGAGCATGCAATATTTTTATTCGTTTGGTTTGAAAAGATGTTAATTTATTTCAATATAGCAAGTCCCAGCTGGAATCCAAGCTGAAAGAGTGGGGATTCCGGAAAAATCTCAATGCCGCAGGATGGAAATACGTTGCCCATCGGATCGAAAAAAGAAAGGAACAAGGGAAGAAAAGTCAAGTTATCCTGTCGGGACGCCGCATGCGGCCCAAGGAAGTCAGCAAAGCACTTGGCCGGTTCACACTATCACAAATTGACGAGTTCACAAAGAGTAAGTCTTGACTTTCCAAACCTGCCCAATAAGAACCGTAGCCTAATTATCATGCAATTCCTAGCTTGTCGTGCTCAGACCCCTGAAGATCTCAACGTTCAGATTCTTTCACCTGCGCACGTATGGCCACACAGTTTACCATGGCTACAATTTCAGCTAAGGTTTCCTTTCTGTAAGCTTTAGTTGTCTTCGAAAATCTTTTTTATTCCTCATTCGCTTGCAGTAGGATGTTTCGTGCCACTAACAAAACTCATTTCCCTACCCAGTCCACGCCTACAACACAAGTTCTTTATCAGCAGATGCTTTCAAAGGAACTATGTCCATGCTACAACTTTCGGATCCAGATGGCTCTTTCTGCAATGCCGAAGATCACTTCACGCAAAAGGTTTCCCAGACAATGCCGGAGCTAGAGCCGGGCGATAATAACGCTTACTACCACCTCATCACCAGCGGTTTCGCTGCTGACATCCTTCGGGCAGCGGTGAAACTTGTCATCTTCCGATTGTCGAACAATTTATACGATGATAGGGAAGACTCCGATTGGACCTTTATGACAAATGTCATTAGAGCGACTGGCATATTGCAAATGAAGACGCGAATCGATTTCGCAGCAGTCGGTGACGTCACGTTATCAGCGTTTGCAGAGACCCTTTTGAAGCGAGCGATTAATCACCTCGCAGATAAAACTTCCTTCTCTGCTTCATCTGATGAACTTATTTTGGAGATAATATCCTGGCTTCTCAAATCCGGCATAAGCCCAGATCTTCAAGGGCCGGATGACGGATATATCGTTGTTGTCCAAGCAGTACCGCGAACCTGCATAGGAAGATGGTATTCCTTGCCTAAGAGTTACCCACTCATACACATTGCAGCCGCTGCCGGCAGCCTGAATGTTGTTAGGCTACTCCTAGACCATGGGGCAGACACTTCCTACAGTCTTCCTAACTTTCCGTGGCCTACGCTGACAGACACGGTATTTTGTGCCGCTGCTCGCAGTCCTCGAAATAGCATCCAGATCCTGGATTGCCTTCTACAACATGGAGCAGATACAACGTCACCTAACGACATTCTTTGCTCAGCAGCCTTGGCAGGGAATCATGAAACAATTGAGTTCCTGGCAAGTAGTATATGCAAAGAGCATAAGTTACCTCCGGAATCACTTCATGACAAAATTTCCCCCCTATCTGCAGCCGCTCACAGCGCAGAGACATGTGCTTTGCTGCTTGACCTTGGATTATGCACTCTGAATAGAGCTAGCGGGGGAGTGTTTAATCCATTGCACCTAGCCGTCATTTTTGGATCAGACGAAACTGTGAAGCTTCTTCTTGACAAAGGAGCGGACCCTGAAGAAGTATGCGAAACACAGCAAAGAGACGCATATCGGCCAAATATCTTTACCTTCGTCGATAATCATCTTGACAAGCCCACTGGCATGGTCAAAGCACTCGATTTGATCGTTCTCAAGCATTGCTATTTTACGGAGCGTTTGACCTGGACCGGAAAATTGAAGTGTGCTCAACTTTTGATTTCGGCAGGAGGGACTTTCAACGATTTGCACAAGGCCCTAGAGATAGCCTTCAAAACCCACGATATTCCAGAAGACCTTCTCAAGGTGCTACTGATGTCATGGTTCAAGCTAAACGGAGATTCACATTCCAAATCTGAATTGTCGCACTTGTTCGATACTTTACCAAGCGACTTTTTTTACGCTAGTGCTTGGTTAAATGGACAGAACTCAGCAAGGGCAAATCTCTTGCTTGATTTCCAAGTGAAACCCACGGAGAAGGCAATGGTCGGTGCTGCCTTCTGTGGACACCATGTCCTCTTTCACTGGCTCATTGAAAGACTTCCTATAACTCCTCAGCATCGCGAGGCAACCACATATCGTCAGAATTGGACATTGCTTGAAGCTGCTTTACTCGGCAGGAGCTACGCAATTGTTAGCACTGTTTTGAATGCGGCGACTTGGGAATACAATGGCCAGATCCTTGCGGCTGCCACAGCTTGGGCAATTGAAGCACAAGGCGATAAAGGGCTGCTAGAGCTCCTTTTATACATACTAGAAAGTCGCCCAGGCACGAAAGTCCCTTGTAAATACGAGGGTGCGGCAGTGGCTATGGCTGCAATTTCCAAAAGCGACCATGTATTGGATCTTTTCATGAAGCTTTTGCCACCAGCCCGTTTCGCTTACCTGCCGACTGAAATCCTCTTCCCCAGTACGCTTTCATTCGAGATCGAGTACATCACCGTCGACTTGGATCTCAAAGTGTCCAAATATACAGCTTTCCAAGAAGATTTACAGCGTCCCCGAATCCCTACTTATCTCGCGTCTGAATACTCCAGCTGGCGCTCATATCTATGGAATGACAGAATCATTGGCTCGCCAGTCATTGGCGCTATAGTCTTAAATAACGAACACGGCGTACAAAGGCTGCTCGATCGTGGTTACAAAGTCGATCGCACTTGCCTGTACATTGCAGTCATGATCAACTCGCTCAGTATGGTTAAGCTTATCCTGTGTGCCCTCAATAGCATCAAAGGTATTCAGGCCAATGAAGAGATACGAGAGCATGGTCAATCCCGTATTTACGACATCATACAAATCGGTTTCAATCCAATCAACTGGGCTGTACGCGCGAACAACAAGAAAATGGTGCAGCTTCTTTTGCAAGCCGGCGAGCGTATCGATCGGGACTTTTACGACACCCGTGAGGCAAAGTTCGATCGACTATCACCGCTCCAAACAGCGGTAACCATGAGAAACATTGATTTGGTCGCTTGGCTGATTGGCTGTGGTGCGGATGTCAATGGTCCACCATGTCCTTACGCAGGCTCTACGGCTATTTCAGTGGCTGCCGCCCATGGCGACCTGGCTATTGCAAGGCTGCTTGTTGAAAATGGCACAAGAGTCAATACCCTGAGAAGTCAATTCTGTGGGCTTACCGCACTTCAAGCAGCGGCAAAAAATGGAAGGATCGATATGATTCAGCTTTTGCTAAGTCATGGCTTTAAAAGCACAGGTCCATACAGGCGAGAGTATCTGACAGCATTCGAGTATGCCCAGCAGGGCGGCCATCACGTCGCAGCAAACATCATTAAGGCTCATCGAACGTGGGAAACATTCGATCTAGCAATGCTGGAAAATATTTCAGTAAAATTTAGCTCCGAGGGTCAAGAGTTTGCGAATGAAATATTACCCGATGAGTGCCGGAAAGTCATTAGCCCAAACGAGCCGTGTCTCTGTTTTGGCTGCTATCCGCAAGAACTAGGAGATGAATGGTCAGACGACGAGGACACGTGGGAAGATACTGTGGGAGATTCTGGCGAGGATTTAATAGTATTGGAAGATGGCGTTCAAGCAGGATCGTTGCGGCCATGGGCCCCTGAACATATCATCGGAGACCATGAATCACAGGGCTGGGTTTCCAGTTTTCCCAACTTTGATGAAATCGATATAGAGCCCGGACAGCGATTTCCTACACAATTCCTTTCGGAAACAGAGGCATCTATACTAGATTCTGCCACAGCAGAGTGGGATGATACTCATGTCCAACATGCTGCGAACTCGGAGCATCCAAGTCTGGCAGATGGCCCACTAGCCGAGCCAAGTGTTCCAACTGTCGTCGACGAAGCACAGCACAATTGGGTTGTCGCAAGTAGTGACCAGGAGCTAGGGCGGGAGGGAGCTGACAATATAGAAAGTCTGGAGCAGGATCTCTTTGGGCCACTGGAGTTTAATTGGGAATTCTGACTTGGTCGGATCCCATACTGTCAATCCTTACCGCAGGAGGCAAGAGCAAGTCATCTACAGCGATCCCCAGTAGTCGCTGCTATCGCCAATATCATGCAACCTGGATTACCGGTGATATGAAGACTGGGAGCTTCAAAACACGCCCTCGAATCCGAATCGGTCATCCCTGACGAATGATAAACCAGTATCGGATCGGACTGGGTCAAGTCTGATGAAGGGTGAATTGCTGCAGTTGGATTTTGGGTCGGACGGGGGTTACTGGCCATCATAATCGCACCGGTACGAACGGATCTCATTGACAGGGGCTTGCCTTTTTTCTCCTTTGTCCTAATTCACGACACGCTGTTCCTCCTCTCTCACATTGCTTACAAATACCGTTGGTACCCTTGAGGCAGTTAGTTTTGCGGATGGAGCCGGCGGGACAGGCTCTTCGGCACAAGCCCATGTTTTGTTTTGTCGAAGTTGAAGTACATTTAGTAGAGAGCTTTCGATTAGAGAATTAATCTCAAGTATGCTACGTGCAAAGGTGGTGGTTGTTTACGAAAATTTTGAGGACTCATGTTTTTGAAAGACATAGTACTTATACCAAGCTGGAAACGCATATGCCTCTAGTGATCTAGTTTAAACGGACAATGACAACTCGCTTGGAAAGATTGGGCTGGCAAGTGAAAGTGTTGTTTGAGAAAACTCGGAAGATCCCTCCCTTGCAAGCACACCATTCTCCTCTTCGTTATCCTTGATGATCATCAATAGAAGTTGATTCCCTGCTCAAGCTACAGTATAATTTTGCAATAAAGCTCGTTTCGTAGGCCGCCAAATATCGACATAGTACAGAATTATTAACCATTACCCGGATTACAAAACTTTATCCGTCCCCTTTTCTTTTTCAACAAACAACAAAACCAAAGCAGCTGTATATCCTGCTCCTATCGGCCCTACAGAATGGTGCAACGCCACCAGCGCCATGCAGCTGCTGCCTCTGGGCTGGGAGTTTCTGCCACGATGCCAATCGTATCCGCAATATCTTCTTCAAACTGGAGCACAATGGTCAGATCGATAGTGGACTCATCTCGATAGCACGAGTCTAATCCAAGTTCAATCGATAGAGACTCCAAGTCCAGCCTGATCTCGTCTTGATTACCCATTGAAGCAACCTTCTTCGGGTTGAACACGGCTTTTTCCATGGCAGTAATGCTCTTTACCGCGACCTTTCGTGAATCTTCCGGATCAGAAGATCGCGCAAATATGCCTAAGTCAAGATGGAACTGTTAGCAATGGAAATATGAATAATATTCAAAGACAGAGTTGCTGCAAGAGGAGTAAACGAAAAAAAAAAAACATACCCAGGGTCCCCAGAGCTTTCATGGAGACGGAGACTTCAACGCCGGCCGGTATAAAGCCATCACGATACTCCGAGTAGCTCACGCGCGACACCGCCGCAGCTGCAGCCATCTTCCCGACGAGTCCCAGGGTCGCAACGGCGAGGCCACCGAGCTTCGTGATAGGGTAAGCCGTGAATATCTCAAAGCCACCCTCCTCCAACCCGATCTCAATCACCGTCTCTCGGTTGGCTGGTGTTATCATCTCGCCGGTGCTAAAGCGTGAAATCACAAAACTGTCCTTACTGGCATCTTTACCATGATAAAAGTCACCAAGCCTGACCTGCTCGCCCAGCAGACTGCCTCGATTGCACACATTGAAGATTCCAAGCATGCCCACGCCTTGATGGCCACTCCGCACCCGGAGCAGCCTCTGCTCGCCGTGTCCTCCATACGGCCACAAGGTCCTACCGGCCTCGTCGGCCCGGAGCGCGATGGTTCTCCCATCCGCCGTCTGTGCCGTCATCTGCTTGATGAGTTGCAAATCATGCTCACCCGGCGCGTCCGTGATGTATATCGGACCGCCAGAAATGGACCTGGCCGCGGCGTGCAGGGCTGCGTACTTGGGCGTCGTGGTCTGGAACATGTCCCAGTCCAGCAGGACGCCGAGGTGCCGCATGAGGAGCGCATTGTGGGCGTTGCAAAAGACGTGCCAAGTGTGCGACTCGACCTCGTCGGGGAAAAAGTCGTCCGAGTTGCGCGCCATGAGCATTGGGCCCTCGCTGAGCCCCTGCCGCAGGAGCAAGTGCGAGATGGACTGGGGGGTTTGGGCCATGCAGGCAATGGCACGGCCGCCAAAGTGTTTGCTGGCTGCCGTGGTCCAGGCGTCCTGGTAGGGCCGAATGAGGTTTTTTCGGTCGTTGGCGTGTGCCGGGTAGTCGAGAAAGCCCTGAGTGTCGACTTTTGCGGCGCTAACGCCGCAGTCGGCAAGGAAAGCGTAGAAGTCATTGTACATTCTGTGGACATCCTCGCCATCAACCGTGTAAAAGTCAAAATCTTTTGGTTGAACTTCTGGCTCATCGCGTAGTTGTATTTTTCGCATTTTGTATTTGCTGGCTATTTGGCCGCTGGGTGATATGCCGCCCCAATAGCCAAAGATGCCATGCCAAACGGCAATGTTGCGAATCTGTGGGTTATGTTGTCGGATTTCTGATACTAGCCCCTTTAGTCCATGTGGGAAACCTTCCTGGTTTGCCTCGAACCGTTCCCAGCGGCGACGAGACGCATCCGACCCGTCGCCATCAAGGGACTGCCAGTTGTCATCGATGATCAAGTTAGCTATGTTAATCCCACTCTCAGAGAGTCTAGTCAAGGCACCCAGAATCTTGTCGTGACTGAGATTCTGACCAAGGCTATTCCATGTGCAATATGAAAATCCATCGTTCCAGTCGTTGAGATGCGCTGTGGTTTGGGAGATCAAATATTTTTTAGGACCTCCATTTTGTGAATGACCATTCTGGTGCCCGTTACCGTTGTGGTGCTTGGAAGAAGCCATCCGCTTCGCCTCGGCCATGACGCTGCTCAGAGCCTGCTCAAAGTCTGTCGCCACCGACACGAGCAGTCGAGCCTGACCTTCAGATTCATCTTCGTTCCTGGACACGGCAACCAAGGCACCCTCGTGATCTGTGACCAGTGTCGTAATGGAGTTATCAAGGCCGCCGGCCGGAAGCAGGACAACGTGCAAGCCATCCCTTCTCAGGAAAGACACGAGCACTGCTTCCTTGTCCAGCTGCATGAAGTCCGTCCCCTGCCTGGGCCCGAACCAATTCAGATTATGCCGTACAGTCGCAAACCAGCGCGCGCAGTCCGGCTTGCCCAATCTTCTACTGGCCCTTCCAGATTCTGGCCCCTGAGCCGGTAGGATGGGCGCGGAGAGATTCCAAACCATGCAGTCGGCGATTTTGTCCTTCTGGCCAACGACGGACGCCGTGAAGCCTGACTCGTTGATGCCTTCAAGGTAGTGACCGACATCTCGGCTTGGAAACCCGACAGACTGGAAGAATACCTCCCCGTCGTCGATACCCTGGAGGTCCTTGATCCACAAAGTCCGGTTGGTGTCCGTCTCAAGCCGCAGCGTGAACCTGAAATTCGACTTTTCCGGCAGACGAGGCAGCGAGCCCCGGAAAAACCGGCGGTCCTGCTGATCCGAGCTTACGACGGGCGTCTTGTATTCCCGCAGAGGTAGCTCGTTCCACGTCTCCCCGTAGTTGTGCCAGATGCAGACGCCATTGATGACGCCACCGTGTTCCAATTCTAGAGCTGGTACTCCCACGGTGAAGGTCGCGTCCTTCTCATTCAGTATTGTGACTGAACCGAGAGGCGGATCGCAAGTGACGATAGATGATTTCCATTGCGCCATGTTTGTCGTTCTGGTTTTACGGCACCGCGTTGGTGATTTTGCTGATAGTGGTTTCAGTGTATACAGTGTATGTATGTATGGGCTGAATGGCCGTGACGCAATCCAACCACGCGACGGATAGATAGTGCACCTGAAGCCTCAAGAGGCTCGTGGAAAATTTCGAAATGTCAATAAGTAATGTAAGGAAGGAAGCAGATGAGCTGTCAAGTTTATTGAGAAGCAAGGAAACCATGAGGGGGAATACGAGGCGTACCGTGTGAGCTGCTATGTAGTGTACAGTGCATGAACGGGATTCTCCTAGTTTGTTTAGTATTGGATGCTTTGTCTCGGTAATGTTTCGATAAATGGGCTCACATTTAAAAGCTACCTATCCCCCAGATCACAGAAGCTATGGCAATCGACATGCAGTTCAGTTGCATGATTTACTAACAACCCGTTTCCGCCAGTAAAATCCCCCACTTTTAGTCCATAGACTGTGAAGTCCATGAAGCTCAGCTTTTGGCCATGAAGACACCGCGACCGTTGGTTCCAACGTACACGACGCCAGGAACATTGCCACTACCTGCAATGCGACAGTTTGCCATGTTACCAAAACCTTGACTGTCGCCTTGGATATCAGTCCACGACCCATTGCCGGCTTTTGCGCTAGCATAAAGCCTCTGACCTGCTGGGCCATTACCAAAGGCATACAGAGTCCAAGAGTCACCGGTCCCCATTCCGAGGCCAATGTGCTGTGTATCTGTCAATCCCGGCACGGCTTGGAAGCTTGCACCAAAGTCAGAACTCTTGTACACGCCCGCGTTGGTCGATACAAAGACCGTGCCCTCAATACGAGGGTGTGCGGCAATATAGCGTATTCCCGATGCTGATCCGAGCGAACCCGCAGCACGTGCAAATGTAGCCCCAGCGTCTGATGACACGTAGAGAGCTCCAGACCCAGAAGATCCGATGTAGAATACACCAGCCTTGCGTCTGTCGGCCGAGACAGCCGTTGTTCCTGTCAGGCCTCCCAGCCCTGTGACGGCAGAAAACGACCCCTGATTCTGAGAACGAAGAACACCGCGATTTGCAGAGGCCCATAGGATGGTCTCGGCGTCAGCAGAGAGAGCAATCACTCCACCCTGAGTCGAATTGTCAGCACCTTGATGAGCACTCCAGTTGTCACCGCCATCGGATGACACTGCGAGCATGGGCGACCCTTCAGTCTGTCCAACGCGCGCAACAACAGAAGGCTTGTTCCCGGCGTAGTCGACTCCTGATGTTGTTACCCAGCTTGGGTCAAGCCACTGCTTCTTTGGAGACGTCTTGAGGTCCGCCGCAGTCTTGTATGTGAATCCAGTAATGTCTCCAATTGCGGCCAATAGCTCGGAGCCGCCAGGCGCTGAGGCCATCTCTAGGACTGCGGTTTCTTCAACACCATCCGCCAAAGACTGAATCGAGATGTTATGTACCGTGTCCCATTTGGTCAAGTCATGACCACCAAAGATCGTAAGACCAGTTCCTGCCGTAACTGTTAGTATAGCCTCGTTATAATCTTGCGCCTGTAGCAAATTTACGTACCGTAAAGCCAATGGTCAGGGTCGACAGGGTCGATTTCAAGGGCCTCGATCATCCAACCAATACGCTTCGAGTCCCTCGAAAGATGACCAGACTCTATCCAAGGCGCCTTGTCTGCGTTAATCGAGTAGTACTGGTTCATGTCGGGATAGCTTGTCCACTCCCACAGTCTCGACCACGTAGCTCCGGAGTCTCTAGACCGGAAGAGCTGGGCATCAGGCCACCACGAGTTGAGCGAAGCCACTACGATGGTTCCTGGGTTTTTCATGTCCACGCCGATTCCACCAAAGCCATAAGTCAAGTCTGCACCTGAGACAGGCGTAATGTTCTTCCATGTCGAGGTATTGAGGTCGTAGCGGAAAACTCCTCCAGTGGTTCCATCAAAGGGGCCGCTTCCGTCACTGTATGAGATGTACAGCACCTTCTCGCTAGGTTGAAGCTTGCACTTGTGGGGCAAGAATCCCGTAGGTTGACCAGCTACTGCGCTCCATGTGTCTCCGCCATCGTTAGAAACATAGACAGAAGCGGTTTTGTCGGCTGTGCCAACGAAAATTCTCGATGTTGCTCCATTCGACAGCTTGGAAGACGTGCTGTCAAAGGTGACCCAAGCCAGACCTTGGATGTCACTGCCGGATTTTACCATTGTTTGTCATAAGATTAGCAAGCTTTACGACTGAAGGATTGTGTCCTGATGTTAACTGTTTCTCACCTGTTGTATCCGTTTGCATCGCTGGGGTCAGCCACATAGGTACCAACCGCCGTGAATGAGGTGACTTTGGTAAACGTCACTCCGCCGTCGGCGCTCTTCCATAGTCCGTTGCCACTCCGAGCTCCGAAAAACAAAACTTTGGGGTTGTTCGGGTCGACAGCTAGTCTTTCGCCCATTCCGCGACCGGGCATATTGCCACCGACTTTGAAGGGCAAGGTGGTGATTGACCATGTTGCACCCTTGTCGGAGCTGCGAATGATGGCACCGTTGCTCGAATCCCAGCTGTTGGTATAGAGACCAACAGCTGCATAAACCTTTTTGGGGTCTTTGGCATCCACCGCCACTGCATCGACACCCCAACGGTTCCTGGACATGTGCGAGTTAGCATATATTCAACACTTCAAAGGCTGGATAATCGTGATGGAACAACGCACCATCCGGCATTGGTCGCGAGGACGTCCGTCACCGGCGTCCAAGAATCATCGGGGTTGAGTCTGTAAAGACCTCCAATGTCTGTTCGTGCGTACGCAACACCCTTTGCCGTCGGGTGGAAGACGATTCCAGGTGTGAAGCCGCCTCCGCCACCGAACTTGACGTTCTTCCAGGTGAGAGCGGCCTGGGCAACAGTGGAAGCCGCAGCTATGAGAGGAAGAGCCCAGTTCAAACGCATTTTCGCTCGAGGTGAGGAAGAATCGATGGAACAGCTTGTCTGCTCTTGTCGGGCACAGCCACGGACCACTTCGCTGGAGGGATTCCATGACAGCGTTGTCAGGTTATAAAGTCATGAAGGAAGCCCATATTGCCTGCCAACAATGAACTTCGCTAGTCGGCACAATCCTCCAGAATTTCCGGCGCCAATATGTGAAGTTGGTTATTTCCCCTGACAAAGTTAATAAGGAGATGCATAGCTAAGGGCGCGAGAGACGATCGAATGGGAGGCGAACTACCTGAGAATTTCCACAAATGAAAGCATCAGAATGCATGCCAATTCCGGGAAATCTTGCAGTCGATGGTGGCATTACAGATCGTTTAATATCTTGCGGGGAGCATATGGAGGGTATCCTTCCGGGATCGTTCGGTAGGAAGCATCCGCCCGGCTCGTCTTGGCTGGTTTATAACAAAGTTTGGTAATTCCCCACACCATTTCAATTGAACATCGGACAACTGCTAGACTAGAAATAGAGTGAATGAATATGAAAAGACTGCAAAGCAGTTCATCAATGGCTTGACTTGTGGCCGTTTTATGGCCGAGGTAGCCAATTGACTTTTGAGAGCATGCAAATACATGCTCCTGGCCACTGAAAGTTGGTGTTTCTGCGATCCGAGAATTGCGTAGTCGTAGGAAATCACCAGATTGGAGAAATCTGCGCTGATCTGATCCATAAATCACGTGAACTTTATCCAACTCCTTCAGGAGAAAGACATGGTAAACGGCGCTTCACGTGGTGACAAGGTGACTCTCATTTAAGCAGCGGTTTTTTTTTTTTTTATGGTTTTTTTTTTAAAAAAAAAAAAAAAAAAAAAAAAAAAAAAAAAAAAATCCAGATACAATGTTCAGCGTCAGGCTTTGTTAATCAATAGGACTTTTATACAAATAAAAACATCACGTTTACTGACATTGAATTTTGCATGCCAAAGTGATCGTTCCGCTTAACTTCGGCTTGCAAGGCCCATGTTACATTAGGTTCCATCCTGGGACTCAAAAACCCACTTCCCCGACATACGACCCCGCATTTTTGGTCACGCTGATTACCGAGTGGTTGTCAAGGGTGGATCCATGTCCCACGCAAGCTTGGGAAGGGTTCAATTCCAGACGAGAAAGAACAACAACTGTCTACGACGGAAAAGCAGACAAGCAACCAGGTAGATGAACTTGAGACTTGGAGCTTGTCATCTGGTTTCTCTCTTGTCCTTCCCCGCATACTCGCAGCATTGGCTTGATTTGATCCTGCTCCCACAACGCCCCTCCCCGGGCATTCAGCTCAAGGTCAAAGCCCTTGGGGTTCGGTACTGGTCGGCTCAAACACTCCTTCCATTCACCTAGTAACAGGTTTACCTGGGTGTCTTGTGTAACCAGCGTTCAAAAGAGCAACCGGTTTCTTTGTGTTTTCTCTTTCGTCTCTGGAATTTTCAGCAAAACTTTGGGCTCCATGGCTTCACCTCCATCACCAAGGTCGACGGTCCTTGGGCCACAAAGCCGATTGGAGCTACGACTCAATTTCCAAGCTAATATTGAGCATACCGAGCGCAATTCTTCCTCTCGCTCCGCCCCAATGCTCCTACCTTCTGCCCATCAGGCTCCTCTTGCCATTGACGCTTCTGGCGTCTTTCCTGAGAAGCAGCCTGACTTTAACAACTTCGACATCATCCGCCGCAACACCCTTCCACCGCGCAGCTACTTTTTTTTGTATGACAATGAGAAAGATGCTTTATCCCACGACACATCCAAGGCCAAGTGCCAGCTTTTGTCCGGCAAAAAATGGAAATTCAGCTTCTCCAAGAATCCCTTCCAGGGTGAGATTGACTTCTACAAGGAGTCCTTTGACGTTTCCGACTGGGATGAAGTCCAAGTCCCCGGAATGTGGAATCTACAAGGCTACGGGAAAGGCCCGCACTACACCAACATGGACTACCCCTGGAACCCAAACCCGCCCCATGTGCCTCTCGATGACAACGAATGTGGACGTTATGTGACGCACTTTGAAGTCGATGAAGACCTGGAGGGTCATCAAATGCGGCTGAGGTTTGAAGGTTGTGAGACTGGCCTCACTGTATATGTGAACGGTCACGATGTTGGCTATTCTCAGGGGTCAAGAAACCCTAGTGAATTCGATGTTTCCAAATACATCAAGTTTGGAAAGACCAACACGCTGGCTGTCGAGGTGTACCAGAGAACCAACGGGATCTACCTGGAAGATCAGGTGAGCTTCTTTGGTGAATATATCGATAGATTTATTTACAACTAACAAAAATCACCTCATATAGGACCATTGGTGGTTGGCTGGCATTTTCCGCGATGTTTACCTGCATGCCTGGCCGAAGCCTGCTCACATTGAGGACTTCTTTGTCCATGGTCTGCTTGATGCAACTTACCAAGAGGGTACTCTCAAGGTGGATGTCCAGCTCAGTGACAAAGTCAAAGTTCATCTAAAGCTTCTAGACGCAGATGGCAAGGAGATAGTCACGTCTTCCCAGACTGGTTCGTCAAACGTTGTCTTTGAACTCGACGTCAGTAACCCACACAAATGGTCAGCTGAGGAACCATACTTATACAACCTCGTACTGTCCGCGAATGATCACTATATTGCCCAGAAGATTGGGTTCAGAAGAACCGAGCTTATTGATGGGGTGTACTGCATCAATGGACAACCCATCAAGTTCAGAGGCGTCAATCGTCACGAACATCATCCGGATTTTGGCCGCGCTGTGCCTTATGATTTCATGCGTAGAGATCTCCTCCTGATGAAGCAACACAACATCAACGCTATACGCACCTCCCACTACATCAACGACCCACGAATGTACGATGTCGCCGACGAGCTAGGCCTTTGGATCCTCGACGAGGCCGATCTTGAATGTCACGGCTTCGGTACCTGCGGCGGTGATGCCTCGGCATATGCATCCGATAACCCGGATTGGGAGGAGGCGTATGTCGATCGGGCGCGACAGATGGTTCAGCGGGACAAGAACCATGTCTCGGTCGTCATCTGGTCTTTGGGCAACGAATCCTTTTATGGTCGCAACCACCAAGCAATGTACAACTACATAAAGTCGGTGGATAAGACGCGTCTTGTGCATTACGAGGGCGATGGAGAGGCCAGGTCTGCAGATATATTCAGCTGCATGTACCGACCCCAGGACCAGATGGTTTCTTGGGGAGAGGACAAGAATTGGTCCAAGCCACTCATCATGTGCGAGTATATCCATGCCATGGGCAATGGACCTGGAGGTGCCAGCGAGTATGTTGAGGCATTCTACAAGTACCCGCGTCTGATGGGTGGGTTTGTCTGGGAATGGGCAAACCACGGCCTCCGTACCAAGACACCCGAGGGCGAGGAGTACATGGCCTATGGCGGTGACTTTGGTGACGAACCTAACGACTACAACTTTGTCATGGACGGTTTAATCTTCTCAAATCATACGCCGACACCGGGTCTCACTAACTATGCCAAGATCATCGAACCTGTACAATGTCTAGCGCTGCACGGTTCCAAGGTCACTATCATCAACCGATATGACATGATCAGTCTTGACCACCTGAAGTGTGTTTGGTCTATCATCGGGGATGGCCAACTGGTTGAAGGTGGTGAGGTGAAAATTCCAAAAGGTAAAAAGAGTCTACTCCTCTCTGCATGAGCAAAAAAAAAAAAAACAGGGGCCGACTGACGCGCACATTTTACAGGCATCAAACCCCATACCGAAGGAACCATTCATTTAGACAACCTGCCACCACCACCTGTTGGGGAGTCGTATTTGCATCTAGACTTCTCGCTGCGTCATGACACCAGCTGGGCTAAGGCTGGTCACATTGTGGCATTTGGGGAATTCCGCCTTGCCCCGCCCCTGAGTCTTGCTCATAGCCGCTACCTAGCAGTTCCGCCAGAACATTGTCCAACAATGGAGCAAATTACTGCCAACGGTACCCCCAAGCTCGTAATACGAAGCAGTTGGGGTACCGTTTGGGAGTTTGACCAGACAATGGGGACGCTGACGTCGTGGAAACGGCTAGCCTTTCCAGACACCAACGTCCTGACAGAGCCCTTGACCTTTTCCCTGTACCGGGCCCTGACAGACAACGATCGAGGCGGCAGCGCCGGCGGCGATTGGAGAAACAGCCGCCTGCACCAGGTCAAGGCGCATCCTCTAAAGGTCAGCTGGGAGCGTCGTCCAGACGGCAGCCTGGAGATCACCGCACATCACCGCGTCGCACCTCCCGCGCTGAACTGGGGTCTGATGACGACCACCTCGTACCGCTTTGCGGGAGGCTCAGTCAGCATCAGCGTCAGCGCCAAAATCACCGGATATCGGAGGCCGCGATGGTTCGCCAAGTTCGGTCTCAAGCTCGGCCTCGCCGACGTGGAATCTGCGAAATGGTTTGGGCGAGGACCGGGCGAGTCTTACCGCGACAAGAAGCTCTCCCAAGCGTGGGGCAACCACGAAGAGAAGGTCGACAAGCTCTTTGTCGACTACGAGTTCCCGCAAGATGGTGGTAGCCGCTGCGATATACGATGGGTAGAGTTTTGTCGCAAGGAGGGCGGCAAGATTCTGCGTGCTCGTTTTGGGGACTTTGAAGGGGCTGGCTTCCAGGCCCTCCGGTATTCGACCGAGGACTTGGATGAGTGTACTCACCCATACGAGTTGCACAAGAGGAAGAGGAAGGACACGGTTGTCAGCTTGGATTGGGTCCACGTGAGTACTTTCCCTTCTAATGATGGCAGGGCCATGATACTAACGCGACAACCACTGCAGCATGGACTGGGGACTGGGAGCTGCGGGCCGTCTACACTAGCTCAGTATGAGCTCAATGCGGACCAGGATTTCAAGTTTCATGTACTATTGGACTAAAGCTTTTTTGATGGGCTCTGGAGTGATTGTAGTGCTCATCGGAGTGTTTTCAGAAGATATCAGTGATCTACGGTTATGTCACGGCTGCTGCCCGTGTTCAGTTTTACGACAACAAAACAGAAAACAGCTTGTATTTCTCAAGTTTTTGCATTATGACTTGCTAGCTTCCGTTCAGATTTCCAGTATCTCCAATCTATATCTGTGATTCATTTGACACCCATATTGGACTCCCCTCTCCGAATATCAAGGCAATTCGTCTCTTTCTTTTACAAGTCTAATTATAACTTCATCTTTCCTCGTAAGTCTATCCAGTCTAATCTCGATACACCAAACATGCTGTGCGACCCCTTCCCGATCATGAACCAATAATACCAGATCCGGCAGGGCCTAATTGACGAAACGAGGCGGAAGAAGGCCTCGACTCCTACCTAAGCCCAGGACGCACCGAGTTCCTCACCGCACCCTTGCAGCACCTTGAAACCCTCTTTTATTTTATTTTTTTATTTTTCTATCTGCAGTGTCACCCGAGAAAAAGACATCCAAAAATAAAAGATGTTTATGGTGCTCATGACGAACGCTGTCTCAGCCCTTTTCCTCCTCGATGAACTTTTGGCACCCCCCTCCTCCCTACGAGTTGGACGATTTTTGTTCAACTTTCATGGCTTTGATGGCTTTTGTGGGGGCTAGGTAGTGACGGGACAGAAAAAGGACGTTTTAAAAAAATAAAAAATAAAAAAGACAGCGAGTGGCTTGCATGGACTCGTGTAAGCGACACACCATGCCTCCGTATATCGACATGCAAGCCCCTGGAAAATAAAACCCTTTGGTTGTGGTGGCTTAGACATCATGACGTGCGTACTTACTTTTGGTAGAAACGAGAGATGAAGCGGCACCGCCTTTTTTTTTTTTTTTTTTTTTAGCCGGACCATGGGCCTTTTTCCTAATGGGTGACAGATTGGTGTGGCTAGGTAGGGCCATCAAGTTGCCCATTGCCCCCTTATTTTTCTTTTGCATTTCTATTTAAACCTCACATTCTTCTTTAAATAAACCATGTATGTTCCAAAGCGGTTGTACAGAGATGACTGAGGTCCTGGATATAGACGTAGGTAGGTAGGGCAGTCCGAATCCGACTACGACATGGAGGCCAAAGACAGGCCAAAAAGCGGAACGTCAGGCTCTATCGCGAGTCCGGTAGCTGCACCCAGTCGAGGAACAAAAACAGAAAAAAAGTAACGTTGAAGCAGAGCCGCGCGACTCATCATCCACAAGCCAAAAACTCGGGCGTGTACCTACATCACATCCTCTTCTCAGTAGTCAGTTCATGTGTTGGTGGGGTGTATGCAGAGAGAAAACTCGGCCAGCTTTCCAAGACGTTTTCTCTCTCTCTCTCTCTCTCTTTCTGTTTTTGGTTCTCCTTGCATTTGATATTGGCCCCTTTTTTGGAAAAAAAAAAAGGGACGAACGGTACGGAAATCCAACCAAACTCTTGTTCTTGTGTAACCCCCCAACACCATTTTGTCGGGCGTCGTGTTTGTCCACAGAGCCGAGCCGACCCTTGGCGAAAACAAGTCCAAAGTGGACAAACTACCACCCCCAGTTTCTGTTGGTCGAAAAGTATAGTAAGGTATCCAAAGAGTCATGGCCGACAGGTGAGGCTGGGCAGGGTGTTTGCCAATACGGAGTACTCTACACGACACCCGCATGCTGCTCGTCAGCAACCAAACTACAGAGTACCCAGATTTTTCTTCAGCCCTACGATGCAGAACTTTTCTCGAAGCAAGAAATAAAGGTATATGCGGTGTGAGAAAAGGGATAAAAAAGACCAAGTTGAACAGGCGGTCAGGCGGTTGCCTACCTACTTTTTTGTGTTTTTTTTTTTTTTTTTTTTTTTTAGCAAAGCAGTATCCCGTAGTATAGATTGGGTTCTTACTAAAGTCTCTTCTCGAACGATCCGAAGGCTTAGAGACGATGCAAGTTGTGTGCGACCAGACGGAACAAACCTGATCAGGATCCCTTTTTTCAGCTCGACTATTCAGCTCATCCACCGCTTCGCCTATCAGAGAGGTGCGTTGGCGCTGAGCACACCACCAGTACACCTCTTCAGTCGATCCTGATTGGCTCGCAAAGAAAATGGAAGGGTTGATCATGCAACGGGGGTCGCGGTTCAATACTCTGGTCTAGACAAGAAACTAAACAACCATACATACTACCCTTCTTCGGTCACCTATCTCGTCATGGTTCCCTAATTTGCGCATGTGCACATAAACATTGGTTAGCACGTCAAAAGGAAAGAAACTTGTTCACGGAACGCAAAAGCGATAAAGGGGTGTGTCTGTAGGGTACGTGATCCTAAAATGGCTACATGGGATATTACCGATGCATCCGATTGCAAGAACAAGACGAGTGACGGATGAACTGGCACATATGCGAGCTTGGCGTTGGTCCTATTCGTTGCATCAACGCCCTGTTGTGGAAGAATAAGGATCAGGCGGTAGGAGGAACTATGGTCGTACATATGATCAGCTTTCAGCTGGTTCCCTCAAGTACTTGGTTCTCTGCAATACTCATCAAAAGCCCTGCCGACAATATGCATTACTGTGACGAGTCTCTGGCCAAATCGGCCTGATGACCAGATACCAGGACGGCAGTAGCGTTTTGTTTGTAACATCGTATATGATAGTTTGTGTTTCGGACGATGCATGGCTTCGCACCGCCCCGATCGAAACGAGGTACTTCACCGACATCCCTTGGACCGAGGTTTATCCTGGATCAAGTGAAGTAATAGAGCCCCGCCAGGTTCAACGCCAATAATTCATTTTGCCCGAGTCCCACCTTGACGGCGTCGACGGCATTCATCGTGTCGGAAGCAACGGTAACGTTTCGACAAACCAGTAGGGCTAGTGATATTTCAGCGAACCGGACTCTGAGATACCCGACGCACTGCCCTCAGGGATGGAACTCGAGGTTACGAGACGATGCAACAACAAATGCCAGTGTGGTTCGGGGTTGAATGCATACAGCGCCGCACTCGCCGTGCATTCAAAAAAGTATGGTACCGGCAAAGCGAAGACAAGCGAGCCCCGGATAATAGACTCTTTTCGAGACTGCAAGGTTGAGAACGCGTGTTTCTGGGCTTGGTATTCGTGTTTAGAACTGCATGGAACTGTAGAGCATTAAACAAAGGTCCCGTCTCGAAACGGGATGGGTGATCCCACGCGGCCGTGGAAATGGCAGACACAAAAAAACAAACACAAAAAAAAAAAAAAAAACACATCAATTGATTTCAAGTAAAGTTAGGCAGGTGTTCGCCTACGCAGACGTAGGGACTTGGAGGCAGGGCTAGTTCGCGCGGCCCCCCTCCCCTGTGGCTTGTGACGGAATTGATTGATTGCCCAATGTGATTCCATCCAGAAATGCCCATGCCTGGGCAATCCAATGTTGTCTGTCGCGACTTCAACGGAGAGACGAAATTGCGCCAGCCACGCTCTTTCCCATGTTTGCGCAGGCTTGGAAATTAGAAATTAGGGTGTAGGGTCTCGCCTATGCTCAATTGCTACTTGGTCGGAAAGCTCGCCAAAGCAAGCCCCAGTCCTGATGAGGTTGCTTTACACTCGTTGCTACCCAAAAATTAAGGTAAAGATGTACAGTACATACAGTACAGCATAATACCCACAGGGTCTTGTGGGTTGGGTCGGTTACTGGGTGCTGCAGGAAAGTGGCTAGGGGAAAGGGAGGATAGAGGCAGGCCCAAGAAAACAGTGCGACATGTCTGTGTTCGTTGTTGCTCCCTGCCGCCGTGGCATTTTCTGGTTTCCGCCATTTTTTGGTGGTGGTGTCTCTTTGCACACCAAAAACTGGCGGTGGAAAGGGCGGGTTTGGCGGCCTTAAGGGGCCGGGGTCCTCCCTGGGATTGGCAGTGGATATGGGACAGTGGAGTAGTGGGACCCAAAGATTCCACAGTACGTACCCTCTAGCCCGGCCAGGCAAGGTTAATGATGGACAGTACTTGGTGTTCATGGTATCGTCGACATGCTGCGCCTCTTTTACCCTCCATTCGCTCCAATTTGTCCGACCCATGTAGGTACCTATTGGCAGTGAGTTACCCAGGTTTTTTAAGGGTCCATAATTCTGACGATGCCATCGCGATAACTGCACTTTGCTCCATATTCTGTAAACGCACCAATATGCCCGCTCTTCTGTTTTTCTCTTTCCCCATTGACAGGGCCCATTTCAGCTTTTCTCTGCATCACCGGTTTCCTACCTGTTCAAGTTCGATGCGTCAAAATTAGCCCACATCGCCAATGATGCCGGTCGCACTCCAGCTCAGGAACGGCGATTCCGAGCACGGTTTACTTGCCTATAATATGTAGGTAGGTACCTTACCTACTCTGCATGTAGTAAAAAAGACGCACCCCTTGCTGGGTCTGTCACGGCATCGTCATTGCTATCGGTCAGTCAATCAGGCCTGTTCAGCACCACGGCCACCTGTCGGCCATTCTCTGCAGTACCGCAGGTGGGGACTATGTATGTGATATCAAAGTTGAAAATAAGGCACATATGCACATAACGGCGGAGCTTAGCATAGCCTCATTCAAATTCATACTCCGTTAGGAATGGCATTAATGGTACTGCGCAAAATACTTGAGGAAATGCTCGGGGCTTTCAGAAAACGGTGGTCAACGGCTTTGATCATTTATCTCTAGACTAGTACATTTGGTCAAGTTAAATCCTGGCTATTCTTGTTGACAGGTACTCACTGTCCATGGGAATCGGTAGTCGGCAGATCGGAAACAGCCAGACATAGTCAGTGGCCTTGTACTATAGCTAGAATAGATTAGTAGGCAGGCACAGAGCTCGGCCGAGTTACCGAAAAGGATTGAGACAGGTGCGATATCCGATCTTTTCCTCTTGGAGTTGCATGCGCCCCAAGGAATTGCTAAGGCCAGGCCTCTGTGCGCATTGCACAAAATATGTCACAGGCATGCCCTCTGACGTCTTCTGGCGGTGGCGCCAAGCTAGCAAGCTCCAAATAGCACAACACAGCGCAGCACATGAGGAGCACAGGCGCGACCACAGCTTGGAAGCTCTTGCAGCTGTGCTTTCTTTTTCCTTGGATTTCTGCCATCACCGATGGCTTCTATCGCATTTATAATAAAGTTGAGTACCTGACTTAGGTATGTATGGTACCTGGGTAGGTATTGTCACGCAGGCTGTACAGTAGCTTGTGTACTCCGCCCTATTCTTGGGTTTCGGGCGACACACGGCACCGAGAACATTCTTATGGGACTCGGACCCGATCCATAGAAAACTGGACGCGGATTTAAGCGGCAGTCGATCACTGAGTAAAATTCCCATGTTGGTCTAGGTAGGTACCTAAGGTATTTAAGTAGTTAATATTCATGAATCTATAAAGTAGTATCACAAATGTAAACGATACATCACGGTAATTTTTCTTCATCGGCGGATTTTCAACAGTCATTTCGATAATACCTTCTCAATCAGGATGTGCCACACAAAACCCATCACAAATCGCTGGGAAGCAATTGCAACGGCGGTAGAAATGCCACCAGACCTGATTAAAGCGCATCACGCGCCGTTTTCCTTGTGCACGATTTCGCATGGCGGCGGTCATGTCCTGCCGATACTCTGTATATTGATTCCTTTGAACACGGTCTTTGTTTGGGCACAGGGCATAATTAGGAACACAGCGCGCGCAGCAGCATAGCTCTACCAAATGCATTAACAGGCTTGCGGGGTCCGGGATGCAAATTCAATTCACTGCCAATGGTTATCATCGAAGGTAGCTGCGTCGCATTGTTCAATATCACACCCTTTCGAATCCAACGTTACGCTGCAGAACGGGGGACGGGAATAGGCTGTGATGAAATAAAATGAAACGAAATAAAACATTTATTTACCGCAGCACTCGCATCCAGTAATGTGGGCAAATTCTGCATTGCCCCAAGTACCTACCTAAGTACCCATGGAGTTGCATGCAACGGTGTCGGTTTTTTTTTTTTTCTTTTTCTCTTTTTTTTCCCCATCCAGCAGACAATCTTAACCATCGTTTCCAGTAAGATTTTCGATTATCAAATAATTTCAGGATCCAGTAATAAACAAAATATAATTTGCGTGTATTGTTCTTGTTCTACTATAACCGACAAGGTTCTCAAAGGAAACATTGATATTAAGTCGGTACATTACATTACAAAGCAACCAAAATTGCCGTTGAAAGTTGTTTCAAGGATGGAGCTTACCGAGCCATCCCACCTTCATCACATATCTTTCTTCTTTTTTTTTACTTTGTTGCAACGGGTGCGCAACAAGTAAGACGGGAAGCTCATCCCCGGACCAAACCTGCGGGTCGACTTGTTCTCTACTAAGATTATAGGCTTTCCCTACATGTCACTCAGCTTCAGCCCTATGGAACGGTGCTTCAGCCAATCAGAGAGTACATAAATGAGGGGAAAGTGCACACGGCGACGCCGAAAAAAAACGGGGGCGCCCTGGAAGAAGCGGGGTAATCCCTTTCTCCAGTCCGTTGGTGGTGTGTTGCAGTTGGGGGCTTGGGCGAAAAGGTGACAAAGCAAACGGAGGCGGACCGCTGGCGCCCTATTGTAAATTCGGTTCTCACCACCATCACTAGTCTAGTTCTAGTTGCCTCGGTACGCGCTTAGTGCTGCTGCCAACGTCGTGGCACTAATAGACGAGTCTCTATCTTTGCTCACAAACAAATCGTCACCGGGTCCACCAGAAAAACAAGGTAAATATAGGAATTATATTCGGAAAACATCCTTGGCACCAATAAATATTAGTCCATCTCGAGGATTTCCTGGGCAAGGGACTTTTGTCAACGTGGTAATTGCTACTGAGCAATGGTAGGCTCAGGATCCACCGCAGTTGCTTATCTGCCGATGTTGAAAAACAAACCACACCGTTTAAATGCAGGTTTACGTGCAGGTGCAGGTATTCAAGATGCCTAGTATTGGTGCTCGCCCCATAGCTCTTTGGGGGTTTATGATATACAAAGAGTTAAATGTCAAAAAAGTGTGCCTAGGTGGGTACCAAAAATATGCAAGTCTCGTATATTTCTAATCAAAGTCCCCAGTATATCGTCTCTATTACTCAAAACTCACTCACACCATGCATACTCCCACACCTCCCTACAGATCGCACGCATACTCGCACCGCATCGCGGCCCGCCGTTTGACGCTTGCCGCTCTTTGCCGGTATCTCCAAAGGTTGTCTTGTATAGGCTGTTGATATGCACTCAGACACACCAGAAAAAATTCTGTTTCCCGACTTTTCATGTTTTGCCCACAATGGTGTACTTCCGAAAAAAAGAAAAGAAAAATGGTATTGTAACAATGCAAATAGGCAGCGGCCCATCGGACTAAGTTAAATCAAGGGTATTTGCTGGCAAGTGCGATTTAGATTGCTTCGCCCCCAAACACCTAACCCCCAACCCGCAAGATATGTCCGTTTTTGATCAAGCTGTATCTGCTCGCTACCCGCAAATGAGAACCTGTATACGGATTTGCATTCTGACCTGTGCAGCAGCGGGTAAGACCAGCATTAAATCACCCGTAACTCCAGAGCACAAGCGTGGAGAAGGTGACCA
Organism: Pyricularia grisea; assembly: GCF_004355905.1. Taxonomy (NCBI): domain Eukaryota; kingdom Fungi; phylum Ascomycota; class Sordariomycetes; order Magnaporthales; family Pyriculariaceae; genus Pyricularia; species Pyricularia grisea. The sequence goes on along the minus strand of NW_022156719.1, from coordinate 2,665,636 downwards.
TTCCCGGCCCCCAAAACAAAAGCCACTTAGCCAAGCAGACCAGACCAGACCAGCCCTACAGGGTCTCGTGTATGGCATTCCAATCCTTCCACTAAGATTAACAAGTGCCTATCTTTAATGCAAAAAAAAAACCGACCAAATCCAGACCGAGGCAATACCAGGGTCTCTCGCGCAAAATTGCATTTCGGTACTGGTCAGACCTTTACCAATCATTGTCCACAACCATGATTTCCTTTTCCGGTCGTCGGTCAAGACTCCACGATGCTTCTCTCCCCCGCGATCGAACAGGTGAAAGGCAGCTGTCCAACCGTTCCATGGCATGATATCTCTCTCTAAGCCACTGGCCCCCAGCTTTTGTGCAATGGCTGCGTTGTAGCTAGCGTAAATACTAATTTCAGGCGACAAATAGTTCATCTGCTATAATTCAAGGAATAAATCGTTCAACAAGGATGTTTTGGGGTAGAACCTGCCTAGAATTTCATTATAGATTAATTGAAGATCAACACCACAACGTGGACGATACACATAGGAGGGCAGGATGGAGACGGTGCCATAAACGACGTTGATCTTCATCCTGCTTGTAGAGAGAGTTACATTCTAGTGCCCAGCCTTTGTAGGCAAATCACATATGAGCTTTCGGTGATTATCTTGGCATCAATACTTACATTGTGAATCATTGTGAATGATACTCTGGGTCACCCCCTGTTTCAATGCTCACCAAAGCAATAACCTAGATGGCTACCTAACCCAGATTTGCAAAGTTACCGAGGTAGGCCATACTTGCCGAGGTAGGCCATTTAAATCCTTTTTGGGGGCTTTGGACTGCATGAAGCCCGCGGTGGGATATCCTCAAACCCGGTATAGCATATCGGAGTTAAAAGGGACCTTGAATATTTTTGATATCGGCGTTAAACCAAGGCGCCTAGCGACAATGCTCCTTCAGCACCAATGTTTATTACCCTCACCACCTCAATGGCCCGTTTTGCGCTATTGAAAAAGGCCCGAACAACCCAGACCCCCATGCCTGGGCAGGGGGTAGCCAGGGGGGATTTGAAGAGTAAGCCGTGAGGTGTTCCTCGGACACTTATTTGTCCTTTTCTGCTTGGCGTAGAAAGAGGATGTCGCCGAACCAGTTTTGTGTCTTCTTTTTTTCCCTTTTGCTGAGGAATGGTCCGCGCTCACGCTTTGTGCCACCGTCTATTATTTTTTGATTTGATTTTTTTTTCCAAGGAAAACGGTAGGCTTTGCCTAAGGTACCTTAGGTTGGCTTGGAGAAATCCGACCGCGCTCTTGGCGGGTCCCCGCGCTCCCGTCAGTCTGGTAAGGTGCTGATGGCGTCTTGTGGGGGGAGAATGACATTCGGTTGGTTTCTTTTGTAGTTCTTCATGAGATTTATAGCTACAAATTTCATGTAAGTGGAGAGTAGTGGTTGGCATTAGAGAATAGAATCATTATAGAATAGGGTATTATCTCCTTCTATCAATTCCCAATATGTGAAAATGTCAAAACCTGAGCCTAGCTTTTCATCAGTACCTTAGCTCAACCAATCTGTAGGTACTTCCTGCTTATGCACCACCAGGTACTGAAGCTAGTTGGTGTGTTGCAAGCTTCCGTAAACATCGCCAAGACCTTGCCGTGGAAACTCTTTGTCTCTACATTCTCGTCCGATTCTCATTAATGCACCAAGGGCTTGCATGCATCTCTCTTTTTCTCGTTCACACAAGTTTCTCTGTACTTTTAACGAAAAAAAAAACATCATTGAGCATTGAGTTCCGGACAACGAGACCGAGCCTCCGACCTGCAGCCCAGAACGCGCAGTTATCGGTGTCCGATCGACTGTGCGCATGTTTCTTACTTGACCCGTTAGCTGCAGGCACGTGTGGGGGTAAAAAAAAAACGATGCAGCTGCATCCGACAAGTGAAAGCGACTTCGTCTTTCGCCTTTACAACGCGAGAAAATGCAAAGCAGCCTGGGTATACCGTCACTCTGCCTGTTTCTCCGTCTTGATTTTTCATCACGTTTAGTTTTGTCCATGCAGTGCAGCACATCGCAGCGCAGTGCAGTGCGTTTTGATGTGCAGTTGTAGAATCCTACCATTCAAAGGCAAGGTAACGTGCCACACACCCTCTTTCCACAGTAATCCAACAGGATCATGGGCGACTATGTCCAGTAACAACATGCTGGCAGGCGGTGTTGAAATGTGATTTTGTCTGTCAATGCCTTCCTCGGAGCTGCAAGAGGCCGTGAAACAACGGCTTTGGAGTGGCACACCATGGTTTTCTTTTTCCCTTCTCTCTCTAGATCATTGCCTGTTTGTTCGGCTGCGACACAAATCCTCCCCCGAACTTACTATCCCGCATGTCAGATTCCTGCGCTCCAATGTGCCGAAAGGATTATTTGCTTCCGCTTGAGACCACCAGGCATAGGGACTAGACTAGTCGAGCACTAGGCCCTACCCTAAGTCTACTGTAGTCTAGCTCATACTAAGCCACTTAAACATGACGTTTTGTGGCTTTTCCCCTCGACTGCTCCAGCCAACGGAAGTACTTGGCTAGCTCTCTAGCTGTGTGTTCATGGCAAGTGCAGACCTAGTGGCTTTCTAACTGAGGCTTTGCTTGATAGGCCATGCGCCTGTTGAGGCGCAATCCAACAAATAGGGATCCATAACTGTGCCGAGAGATACTGCCAAAGCCTACTACCGAGATGCTGCAAAGCAAGCAAACAACCTCGGCTCATGACTTGTTCGCGAACGGGATGGGAATGTATAGCTATCGTATATCTTTCTTGTCATTGTGGCTTCTGATGGATACCTACCAGATAATTACACACCATGCGCGGCAAATTCCTGCCACACTCTACATACCTAGCCGGTACAAGGATACTGGGCTACACGTGGGATCCACCAAGCGGTGGTACGGTCCGACAAACGGCTTGGCATCTCTAGGAGATGAAGACATGTCGCGAAACCAGCCAATGGTAACATATCGTCCAGGATGTAAAGGGCGCCTATGACAACATAAAAGGGCGCCGAGGTTCCCCTCTCGCGATGGTAAGGGGTCTTGGGGGTAATTTTTTTTCAATGCTTATCAAGGCGGAGAACAATCGAGTAAAATATCAGTGGGGACGCTAGCCTGGGAATGGGCATATCAAACGATATTAGGGTTAAAATCTTTCTGCCTGGCAACTGGGGTGGAAATGGGGGGGTGGTTGAAGGTGGAGAGAGGTGGAGAAATTCCAAGGGGCTGTGCGTTGAATGCTTTACTGCGTACAGTACAAGCAAATCCAAGAAACGAGTGCGACTACTGTAAGGCTCAAGCTTGGGTCGCTGAGCCACACAAAGCCCAACTGTGCAACAGTGATCCGAGCAGGCACCAAGATAAAAAGACGACTCTGCCAACACACATCCCGGAACACTGGTGGGCCGAGGATTGATGCCCACCAGTTTGCTACCTTTCAGAATCCCACGTTGCAAAAATGTCGATGTTGGACCCCAAATGCCGACGAAATGTGGCTAGGGTACACTAACTCAGAACAAAACGTAGTTAAAAAAAAAAAAAAAAAGTTGCTGCCTTAAGAATCCCCCATCAAGAGACGGTGGAATAGACAAGACTGGGCCTCACACCCGTATCTCAGCCCTACGTATCGAGAATTTGTGATTATGCAAGATAAGGTGATGGTTTGTAGTTGAGTTTGTCAGCACTGAAAAAAAAAGGGAGCCTTGTCAGCAAACCATCCATATCAATATCGTTTTGGGGTAAAATAGCTACGAAGTAAAAGGGGTCAAATCATTCAACAAACCGAGCCCGCAAGCGGAGGTAACACTCATACGGTTTTATCATTATCATTATTAATGCAATCACCGGGCCGGCCGGAATCTCGACTTAGCTCCGGGCCTCCGGGAACACGATATGTGTGGAGTGGACGCTTTTACGATCGGCCCCTGTGTTGTTCCCAGGTATTTTGTACGTTGCCTGGGGGAGGTTACAGCAGACAAAATTATGCAGATCCGTTCGTTGGTAACCTCCACTTTCGACTCTTGCTTTAACGTATGGTAAGATATTATCTCCGGCACTTCAAACAAGTCCAGTAATTTCAATACGGCTTGCCTTCTATGATTGGTGGCAATGGACCCAAAGGGTTTACGGGACATTTGTGGTGCTGCAGTGCTGACTATCACCGAGGCCCCCTGTCATCGCTTTGCTTTGTGGGGTCTGGTGCGAGGAGGCTACCTTTTTCCACTTTTGCTTACGCTGGCGATAAGTTAGACACTTGTTGACGGACTGATTGATCTCCGGCACTTCAGCACGTGGAACAATATGGCAAAGTTGTGTTGTTCGGTTCAAATCCAATCGGGTCTTTGCTTGTAAACCGTTGATTGTTGCAGGATTTGGGTCTGAAATATTTCTTAACCCCTGATATGTAGGAATATTCGTGATTGAACACAGAAATTATAAGGAAGGTAATTACAAACTGTATCAAGCCCAAGTTAACTTGATGTAACAAAAAATCAATGGCTAATTTGCCAGAAATAAAGCCTGCAGTGGCTATGCTATTGCAACGTATTATACAGCATATTGGAGTGACAGCTGCATAGCAATTTAACTTCCGGGTTTATAAAGTATTCAATTGAATTGACAGCCCAAGCTACGAAGTACGAAAGAAACACCCTAGTGTGCACCAATCAGAAACGATGCAAGGTAAATAAAATGGGTTCTTCCCGCGCGACCTTAATACTTGCCTCTCTAAGTAAGGTAGGCTTTGTAGCAACTACCCGACTTATAGGGCTGGCTAATCGGCAGGGATCCCTGATTACGCAGATTTGAAATCCCCAGGCTGGCGGTCCAAACACACGCCCCTCTCAGGAACCCTATCCGTCCCATCTTGTTTTTAATCCCAGGCAGTGGAGCAAGACCTAGCAATATGATCATCCACGAACGAATATCTACCTTGGCTGGGTCGGCTGCTTATGGAAAGCAATTGAATAACGTCAATAAGTCAACGAAAAAAAGTCACCGTTACTTTACATGACACCTTTGATTCTATTTTGATTCCATCTCTGAGTTTCATTCGCTTGGTTCATCCATTCAGAGCGATCCTACAATTGCAGGTAGGTTGGTATTTTTGTCGTGCCCAAGGGTCGACCGACATAAGTGACCTAGTCGATGTAAAAATAGAACCTCGAATGCTGCAGCAGCTGTCTGCTCATTGGTGAGCACCCGCGCCAACACCACGTGCAACCACTGCAATATTGGGAGAGATTGAAGCTAGTGTAATTAGCCCAGTTTAAATGGGCAAAAAGCCGGTCTATTGTGGACAAAATTAGCCTGCTGAACGCATGCTTGCGACGCACGTTGGTGGGTGTGGTGTGGGGAAGATCTCTTTTTCTTTCTCGAATGATGCAGCGCTGCAGGTCACCCTCCTTCACGCCCCCAAGCCCGCTTTGCCCGCCCGCGACCGTCGTAGGTGAACTAACCAAATGTTATCAACAACAACAAAAACACCCGATATTGGGTTGAAGGGGTTACCCACCAATCAAGGTGAGAAGCTAAAGGTTTTTCTCCCATCATTTGTTCCTTCCCGCCGTTTTGCCAGCTCGCTCCTCCGGCAATCTCCCCTCCACCCATGACATGCAACGTTTGATAGCTGCAGGTCGATCTATTTACGACATGCTGATTGTCAACACACATGCACACAACAGTCGCACAAGAATTCCATCTCCACAAGCTTGAGAAACGGTGACACCCCCGAAGTTTGGTTCTCCGGCTCGTCGGACCCGGGGATTGTCTATCAGTTCCGATCAAATGCTATATACTGACAATTTGATATCCGCGAGTTGATAACATACTTGCAGTGGTGGAACTCAGCCTTCTCACATGTGTGCCGTCCCCGATATACCTAGCTTTAGCTTAAACGAAATAGGACTCAAAAAGAGAGATGACAAATGCAGGGGCAAGGGCTCGCTCTTTAGGCCGATCGGCAGAGGATTCCTTCCTGATCATGGTGCGATAATGATATTGCAAAGCGAGCTACCTGGTCAAGACCGGCACTGGATGGGAATCAAATATGGCTAATCTCAACATAGAAACATCAACACACTAAAATAGGGGTGAGGAGGATTCATCTTAACCAACATCGCAGCAAGAGGTGGTATTGCCACCTGGTTTGCTATATTCGTCCACCTCTTCGACTATTGTTCCCACATCGGGCAAGCTTCACGGGTGGAGGAAGCGCTTGTTTGGGCCAGATCTGCCCTGGTTTCCCTTTGCCGCCATCAGCCTGCATATGCGGGCGCTCTGCTGCTCTCTTTGGTTGGTAGATGCTGCCGCGGCCGAGCCCACACCCTACCTCCCAACCCAGCGTTTTGTACCTGCTTCTGGCCTCCTTTTTCTTCCCCTTCCTGAGTGGCCAAAATGCCGGTTCTCTCCTGGCCCCCATAATGTACACTGAACGCGCTCTTACTCGTTGAAAACATTACATACCTACCTAGATATGCGTGTCCCGAGAGGAAAAGTCTCCCCCTCCCTCCAGGCTTACCCCAGGACACCGAGTTGGAGGGGATGGTTGGACGGAAAGGAGGCCGTTTCCAGGACCGTAGGACGTTGCTGGATTGGGACTGTTTGCTCGAGGGCAGTGCACCGCATATCTGCCTACCCAGATACCACACGAACCGATGTGATATTCGGCAGAGAGCTCGCCCCGACTGTTGATGGCGGTGAGGTTGCATACTTGGAATTAAGTTGGCCGACACGTAAAATCTGACGTGGAGCTGACCAAATTCTGCCCCTGGCCAAGACGGGGCTTAGACCAGAAACCCTACGAACCCCGCGGCTTTGTCGGGGACAGTATACAATATCGGGTGCCAATGGCTAACTGGGTAAGTAGACATATATGTTGGGGGCCTTTGTATACGCGTATCTACGTATCATTGACTTGTAGTCAATTCGAGTCTCTGAACCATCAAAAGTGCCCGCCACCTCAGTTTTTCTTTGTTTTGCCGTGATTATATTATTGATAACAGGGACGGACGGTCCCGCCATGTCAAATCACGAGTTTGAACCAGGGCCCAAATTTGGCGGCTTGGCGAGCACTAGGAGACGTGACAAAAGGACTGGGCTAGATCCACGGTAGTCCGAATTATATACTCAAGAAGGAATGAGCGGATCCTGGACCAAATAGAATAATTACACGGGAGCAACAAAAAATTATAGAAAGGCTGCAACTTTGTTTCATGGCATGTTAAGTAGCCCCCAAAATAGTGCCTAGCCACCGATCGCCTCGGAACCTACCTATGGGTTTGGATTGCTCTGGGATTGGGAGCATGTTGAGCCGTTTTGCGGTGCGGATACACAGCAGCTGGTACAGCCTTATGAGGTACGTAGCCTGGTTTGGTGGCGGCTTACTGTTGGAGATTCTAGCTTTAGTGTAATAGTCCTAAGATGCGGGGAGGGCTTTTCTTCTCACTGTTGGGTTTCAACTTACTCTTCCCTCACTACTATGTATAGTGCCATGCTACGTATGAGATGTAGTTGGAATTGATATGATGTCAAATTTAGCAGGCAGCCGAAATTCAAGAAAAACCCGTCGTTCCTGGCCAGTGGCCTCTCGATCGTGCAGACGACTCGGCCTTTGGAAGGTCCGTACGAACCCCCGAGGCGAAGAGTAGAAAGGATAAACACATACACTACTTAGGCGGGCATGTACCTACATCAGCTTAGCAAAAAGATAAAAGTACAGAGACCTTGCCAAAAGGCAAAATTGTTCGGATCGCAAGGGCCCGTCATGAGGGTCTTCCCTGTCCATGGCCGAGGACTTCCTCGCGTCACTCCATCATTATTGGCAAAAAAATTGCATCTTGAACAGGTTGATCAACAATAATTCGCCGCGGCCAGCAGGGAAATGGGTCTTGCAAAATATGTCATTTCCTTCGTTTTGCGAGAAAAAAAAAAAAAAAAAAAAAAAAAAAAGGCCTAATTACCTGAAAGCCCCATTGAGAGATCTGCTTTCCACCACAAATGAATTAAATTGCCAAGTCAAATGCGAGCCGACGAACCCAAGAATGTTGCACTGGGTTAAGGTAGTAATGATTTTCTCTGGTTGCTCCACGTGTGGGCAAGTACGCTAACCTCTTCATGATTGGCTGCTTACCGCGAAACCTCGACAGACCCCTGCTAGGCACCTGCGAAAATGCAAAGGCGCATTTAGCCCCCCCCTGTGTGGGTTACTGTTACTGTGCCATTCACTTTGTTCTTTGTCCCATGTTGGGCTAATTTATCTTCTCTTTCTCTGTCACCCCTCCACAGTCCCAAATTCGCCGTTTGACGTTTTTCCTTGGGGCCTCCGTTTTGTCGATCAACCCCACCATTTCCTCGGGCACTCTCCGTTTCGGATGGCCGGCCAGACGAGCTGCCAAAAATCTGGTTCCGTTATCTTTGTCCCCTAAGTACTTTGCACTACTGCTTCAAAACCGTCTCCTGCAGAGCGCTACTGCCCGCCCGTTCAATGCCTTTCCTTGTTGGAACCAACGCAAAGATCGCATTCGCGCCCAAGCAAAGAAAATGCAATGAAGCAAAGCAGTACAGTAGTGGCATCAAAAGAGCATGCGTACATGAAGCAGAGTCACTCGCACGACTTGAGAGACTCGTGCAAAAAAAAAAAAAGGGAACAAAAAAAAGTATCATGCAGAACAGTTCCGGTATGTACAGAGAGGTAACTAGATGCAGCAAAACTCCGGACCAAATTGACCCCAAACCATAGTCTCCGCCTCTTCCCGTTTCTTGGTCACACCCACGCCCCAGTCCCCAAGCCATTCTTTAGCTGCGCGCGCAGGGCTGGGATAGACTTAGCTGGTCAATACCAGGCTACAACCCTACCCTGGTTCCAAGGCTTGTCTTTGGCTGATGTCTCCCACCCACACACCACTACCATGGGGGGAGTGTAGAAAATGGCGGGATGCACAGGCTCGCATCGCATTTATCATGGAGGAGGGGTGTGTCGAGCGCTGCCAAAAGTCGAGTCCCCCCATACAAGGGTTCCCCCTTGGCGTGAATTCCGCGAGCGCGGGTGCGGTTCGCTTGCTTCACGCCTGCGATGGGACCTTTTTGCGCCCACGCCTCTCCCACCTTGGTAAACCTGTCGCTGGATATTTATGTGCCTCATCCCCCCGCCGCAAAAGATCAAATCTCGAAAGATATCTATAACACCATCATACAGCTACCGGTTCGAAACAAAAACACAAAGAGGTTTACTCGTCAGTTTTATAAAACTATCATTACATCCCCATCCCACATCAGCTTTACCCCCTCAGAGTTGCTCCCATGATCAGTCATCTCTACCCTGCTGTTCCCACCACCTTCGATCCTCACGAGTCCTACTACGACGCCTCGCGCATGTCCCACCACTACTACAACCCAGAAGACACTTCGGCCAAGCTGCCACCACCAGTCAACATGTTCGCCATGCCCCAGCATCACCACTACGCCGCCTACGCGCCCGCCCCGGCTCCTAGGCAATACTCGGGAACCAGCAGCGCATTTAGTGCTTCGGCCAATCCGGATGAGGACTGGACCAAGATTTCCGACCTTGCCGAGCGCAGGAGGATACAAAACCGCATTGCCCAGCGCAACTACCGTGAGTGAACCCTTCCAGGATCATATGGGGTAGCTTTTTTTCACTAACATGATTCGATTTCTTCTCTTGCAGGCAAGAAGCTCAAGAGGAGACTGGAGGACCTTGAGAGGCGTGCCGGATCTTCGGACGGTGCGTCAACCGACGGCAACGAGAAGAGCACAACCACCACAGCCACCAAGGCCAGCACAGCAAACTCTAGCACCAAGAGCGGTAGCAAGGCTCGCTCTCCAAAGAAGGCCACAAAGCAGCAGTCTTCACCACCGCCTGCCGCTCTCTCACCTCCCAGGACCTACCCCGAGCAATTTACTCCTCCCATGAACCCTGAGGATGAGCTTCTTTTCGCACAACCGTACGCATCAGAGCAGCGGGACCGCAGCCACAGCCCGCCCTCGCTGTTCTACACCTACCCACCGCCTGAGGACATGATGCTCCCATACGGCGCCACAACCTCTCCGCCCTACACGGCCGGCGAATACTTGGTGCCGACAACGGTCCCGGTTACTTTGCCTTCAATGACACACTTCAGCGACGCCATCAAGCGGGAGCCTAGCTATGGCGAGGAGATGTCGCCCTACATGGGCAACTATGGCTACATGCCGGGGATCGAAGTCAGCCAAGCTACGCCATACGACAACTCGAATCCTCATGTGAGTGCCTCTCGCGAGTCTCGCTCCACTTCATCATATCCTCTTCCACAACCTTTCCTGCCTCGTCTACAAACAAATTTTCCTGCCTCTCCTTCTTATCATCCCGTCCCGCCTCGCCGATGAGAAGAACCCAGAGGCTGATCATCAATCCCATCAGACACCACCATTGTCGCACGGATTCGACCACTCTACCAGCTGTTCAGACTCTGGTTACGAGTACCCGACCACTCCGTTATCCATGCCCGCTTCGCCGGGCATGATCCAGCAATAAACTGGAAGGGAGACACAAAAGCAAAACAAATACACAAAAACCAAAAACAAACAAATTTCACTGCCTCACTGGCCATGGTTAGCTTGCTTTAATTGCTTGTATCTGACGGCGCGGTTGACGATTTATTTGGTATTTCTTTCCCCTTGTTTGTTTTTATTTTGCAATGCATCATGACGATCGGATCGTTTTTTTATCTCGTTTTTTTTTTTCTGGTACTTTTCCAGGCAGCGTTGGCGCAGATTAACCACCCTTTCCCGGGTAACTTTGGACACTTTTTGGTGCACCCTTTTCGATTCTTGTTACATACTTTATTGTCACCTCCATTCTGTATCAGGGCTATACACTTCCCACAAAAGGTCACTCTGCGATTGGAACATGGATTTTTTTTTTCTTTACCATCTTCAGGAAGAAAGGGAACTATTTTAGTCTTTTTTTTTTTTTTTTTTTTTTTTTTTTTTTTTTTTTTTTGGCTATATCTCGATTTTGGTATTCATAGATCCCCAATTCAATATAGAAAGAACATGCATTCTTTCTTTTTGTTCATTACTTCTTCCTTTGCTTGGTCTCTCAGCGTCCCAATGAAGCTCAAGTTGACTATGTGGTATGAGTTAATTATGGCTACTTGTCATGCAAGTCACCAAATGTGGCAAGCCATCCGATGCAAAGGGGCGAAAATTTGGTGAGATTACGACGAGAGTTTGGATCGAGGACGGTCTTCGCCGGCCAGCAAGGAATTCGGATGGAGGGTTCAGATCCTCTAGGGGTCCGTTAGCTGGCGCGTTGCGATGCGTCTAGAAGTCGTGGGGTTAGTCCGATGGGACGGTAGGACGTCTATTGGCAATTGACTTGCTTGTTCACAGGTGCATGTTTTATGTTTTCTTTATTCCTGCTCCTTTTACCAAGACATTCTAAAACTTCTATTCATAATTGGGAATTTAAACCACATTAAACAATCGATTAGTGCATGCAGCTTGGAGCAAGCTTTGGAGAATTTCTCACAAAACGAGAAATGGTTTTTTAAGAATCTCACCCGTGAGACGGATAGCGATCGATGACCGGCAGGGACATCACAAGCGCCACGTGCGTGCACCCAATACTCCGCCGAAAAAAGTCTTAGCATTCCAGCTCAATCCCATCCCCCTCCCTCGCTTCGGCATCTCCCCAAAAAGCTATTTGCAAGAGACTTTTATTAAACAACCATTCATGAGTTTTGTTGCAGATTCTTTTTTTTTTCGATTCAAGGTTATACATTACGGTCAAATCCGGTCCCTTTGGCACTAACCAAAGCAAAAAACTCAAATATTTGGATGGAAGTCCTGAAATAAGCTGATCTCGGCCGAGTTGTCCAGCACAAAGAAAAAGAAAAAAGGTGACAACGGTCATGCTTGCCTTGAACCTTGAATCTTTCTCTCAACTTTGTTTCTTTTGGACGGGCTTGCGTGGGTGGAGAGAGGGGGGCACAATCACCCACATGGGGCGGGTGGGCTTCTTTGGGGGATTTTCAGCTGCTGCCTTGCCTCGTCCGTACTGCCATCTTTTGTTTGCTACCATACATACTCCGTATCAAGTGTTCCGTACCTAAGGTAGCTTTTGCTAGGCAAGGTACCTTTACCTTACCTTACCAGATATGCATATACCAGGGGTCCCTTGCGCGGGTTCAGCACCCGATACCCACACCTTTTTTGGTCTCTTTGTGCAGAAAAGTACCATCACAAGCCTCCCTTCTCCACACGCGCCAATCGTTCGGTCCCGAACGGGCGTAGCTCCGACAGGAAAACGGACAGCGCAAAGAGTATCTGAAGGACTTTTGTTCATCTTGGCGGGCCCATGATACAGTACCGTACAAAGTACATAACTCCTCTGCTCTGTAGCCTGCCCTTGTCTCTGTCTCCTCTTATCTCCCACGGGAGTAGGAACTTCGTAAGAAGCTTGGGGGGGCCCTTGGCGACCCACTATATGCTAGTGTTCGGCCTTTGAAGGTAAATACGCGTATGGGGATCGATCTACAAATGGTTCTTTGGACGGCATGGTCCATTTGGATTTTCCCCCCCTTCTTTTTCTTACTGGAGCAATCAATGTTTGTGTTTGTTGGACTTTAAGAGGAACCATGGAAGAACACAACTTATATTAGAAACGAAATAGATTAGGCAGGAAACACAAAACAAACAAGCAAAAAAAATTAAAAAAATTCACTCATAGCAGATGGATGGAAAGGCTGTCCCATCACCAAAAGTCAATCTGGAAAGGCTGGCGAACTGACCAGCATTTGTAATGGCGCAAAAAAAGAGAAATGAGGCGCCCCGAAACGATCGGTGGTTTTCCAGAACCGGTATCCCCACCAGCACCAGACGGGTTCTGATTGGCCACTTCGCATCCTTCGACAGTTCTCTCCACAGCAGAAACAGAACAAGGGTGTCCTACCCCTCCGGGGCAAAGGCGGATTTAAGGGAAACGTCGGGTCTAAAATTTTAACGTACAATCCAGGAATCTGTCTTGGTTACTTTGTCCAGGATTATTTCAGTCGCATGACCTTGTTGTGTAACGTGTGTGCCTTGCCGTTTATCAAAAAGTCCACAGGGAGCGAGAGACGATGGTCCGGCGTGAGTGAGGGGATTGCGTGGTGTGTTGAATATGCCAAGTTTCTATTTTGCCTTCTTACGAAGTACGAAGTAACATGATTCGTACTTTAGTCGTACTTCGTAAATACTTTTAAGGATTCGTGGATTCCCTCAACTGCATGTTGCTAATTTTAGGGGGCTCAAACGGGCGGCCAAGTTTAAAAGAGCGCTAGTTGGAGGTAGGTAGGTAGGTTGGTATGTACATAAGCTTGGTATGTTGTAGCAAGGCAAAGGCCCTGCATCGACCGTCAGACGACAAACTGGACTGCTAGCTTGATTACTAAATTTGGATAAGACCGCTATTAAGCGCCCGAAGTAAGAACCCAACTCTGCATGTGGAATAACAGTTTGAAAAGTACTACACATCTTGCCCCTTTATTAGTAATGGCCGAGACCCTACGGAGTTATGGGTTTATAATGAGCGAAGATAATTTCGGCGTTTGAGGCACGGTCTTTTTCATAGTCGTACCATTACTCCGGTCTCAAGGTCTCCAGAATCCACGAGGAAGGTGGGGTAAATGACAAAAAAGTGCGATAGCCGGCCACCCGGAGTGGGCTTCGACCTTACCTCCTACCTACCCATTGATTAGTGATATCAAATATAAAGCAGGGCCATTGTTAAAATTAGATTGGGCAGGCTGGAGCGCATCGTAACTGGTATCCTGTAAAGCTTCCTAGGTAAGGTACTGTACACATTCAGTCGTCTTTCAGGAATCCGAAGCAAACCTGTTGAAATAATGCGACTAACATCTAGAACTACAATTCGAGGCAACGGATAGGCAAGGTACCTGGTACCTTACCGAACTAGGATGGTAAGGTAAGTAGGTAGGTAGGTAGGAACAAAAGCTAATGCACTTCCGTAAAGTGGGGCCGCCGTCAATTGAATTGAGCCTCCTACTATTAGTACATTTGGAGACATTTCAGCATGGATTTCATTTGCACTTTGTTGTGTCCACCGAGCAGATAAACGCCCTAGTCTAGTCGTCCGAGACTGGAGACTGGAACAGTTTACATCAACATTCGAACCATAATCCCACGTAACATCCCCATACGGAGTTGGGCGGAAAAGTCCTCACCCGCAAGGGCCAACGAATGCATCTCCATGAATACCTACCTTACCTATCTACCTTAGAACCACACCGGCGCCCTTGTTGCTTCGCGAACCAATGGGTACTGGCTGTTAGGGTAATGAGTCGTCGTTATGAGGGCATGCTTACCAATCTGCGCCGCGCAATTCATATTATAGATGAGCGAGCCGCTAAAACGGCACAAAATTTATCGGCCCATACGTAAATACGAATGGAACATAGGGGTTAATGCGGGAATAAGAACAAATGAATGAGTGCGTATAGGTAGATATTTAGACCCTGTGGTGACCCTGCCAGGCTCCAGAAACCAAAGGTTAGGTTCATCTTAGGTTCTCACCTCATGTCGGGGAACATTAGCTTCCTTCTTTTCCTTTTCCAGCCCTACGGCCTAGACTATAATTACAAGCACAAAATTCAAAAAAAATCTTTTATCTGACAGGGCCTTTCTTTCAGGGTTCAAGGGGAGGTTGAGCCGGGCTGGGCGAAACTCTGCTCATATTGAGGCCAGGCAGAGTTCCTTCTAATCGAGTCGTACGCCGGAAAGATGCGATGAATACTACCTGAATGCGACTCCTGGCTTTTGTGCGCTAAAAGGCATCCGTGTCGCGGCAGTAAACGGTCGTACACCAAGGCTACTCGATTCGGCCATGTTTGATAGCGCCACGTCTTGCACGAGAAGTTTAACAGAAATAAAATTTCACACGGAGAAACAAGAAGAGGTAAAAGCAGTTTGTTCCATCTTTCTAGACGAGTACTCATCCTTGTTTACGGTTTGAGGCAACCTGAGCAGCCGCCACATATTACATCAGAGGCAATTAAAAGTGCTCATCAAGATCAAAGATGCGCCTAGACTGCCCGCATCGACGCACGTCCAAATGCGATGAAGGGTATTTTTTTTCGGTTTTGCTCTGTGAGATTTCCCCCCCTTGTTCCGTCCGGTGAAATCATACCAAAGTGAACATGTGAAGTTCAGAATTAAGGTGTTTGACAAACAATAGACGGAAATGCCTTGCAGTGCATGTCAGATATCCGTCCGTGCTTAGCCGCGATAACCGCACAGAAATCGTGTATTTTCTTACTGCACCTAACCCAGGGCGCAACGCTCCAGCCCACTGAAAAAAAAGAAAAGAAAAAATTCGATCCCCGAAGTCAGGCAAGGTTTTGCCTACCTACCTTAGGTACCTGCTGTGCTTGTCCCCGCGCCTGGCTGTCAGGGCAGAGCGGGCAATCGCCCCCAAGCTGCTTTCGGGCTTGACACTGGCTTTTGAGTGGGGTGTCGATCCCGTCATCATGCATCATTAAACTTTGGTCTTGTTTTGTTTTCCACTCCATTTGACGCTTGACGCGTCCACGGCAATATCGGATTGCCTGCCTGTTCAGCTTCTTTTGTTTCTTTCACTCCATCATACTGGTTTTTTTTTGTCCGGTCGCTCCACAATCCTTCGGCGATATTGTCAGTAGCGCTACCTAATCTTTTCAACAATCGGATTCGCGGCTCTCCAAGGGCATTGAATCCTGCCCATCCTGCCCACTTTAGGGTACCTCGTGTTTAGTTGCCGTTGTTCCCCCCTTGCGGTCCGGTGAGAGAGATAGTGCACACCCCCCCTCCTTTGACCGTGGTATGTTTTCATGACTGGAGGCTATCAAGAATAGCCCATCAACCTTCGGGATCCTTGGTTCGGGATGACGATTGTTGACATGATGGCATGCCCGCACAAAGCTCCTTCGTCTTCCTGCCCACGAACCGGAGTCAAAGGTTACCAAAAGGAGCTTGGATTGCGATATTAGTGCCCAGCCTTGCTTGTATTTGGTCTACAAACGGACTTGGCATATCGACGCTACCTATTCCTTGTCGACCAACCACAGCCTAGACGGGCAGATCCCCATGCGAGCGGCGCTACCCGCATTTTTCCTGCTTCTCGACTTGGGTTTGGCCATATCCATCATGGCAGAAAACCGATATATTTTTGGTGGTGACAAGTACGTCTGAGCTTCTTTCTATTTTTTGGTGCTCCATGATATCTCGCGTGGTTCCTGGCCTGGCCGAGTCTTCCTCCAATATTTGGCCTTTTGGTGCATGCTTGAGCCCCGATGGCAGAAGTCTTGTCTGATACACCCTTTGGTCATTCTTCCGACGAGTCTCCGTTTTGCTTTTCTTCAACGTTTTGTCTCGAGGCCTAGACCAGTACTCTGTGGTGTTCATCTCATGCTCAAACCGTTTTCTGTCGTCTGGCTGCCTCCCTCTTCCCCATACTTCATTCAGATTTGATACAATCCGACTTTACAGTCCCTGACTGAGTCTAGCCTCTTCCAGGCCCTGAATCGCAATTGCATCTGCAAGCGCAACCAACCAAGTGGTTATTACCTGTGTTATTCCCGACTATCGGATGGGCAATACGCAACGACTAATACACGCAACTCAATCCTCCGCGCTTTTCTATGTTATCTTGTTTTTAACGCCGAAGCGCGAGCGCTGAGGTTCCGTTACTGACTCACGCAATCAACAATTCATCTCTTTGCTTCATGTTCTCTATTTCCGTCGTCAACCCCATTCCTCGTGCAGGGAGCTAACGTAACGCCACACAGACCATGGGACGAGGCCGGGTTCACCGCCGTCGACGATCGTGTCCGCGGAGGCAGTTCAGTCTCGCACTTGGTCGTCAACGCCGACCGCACGGCTGCTACCTTCAACGGCACTCTCGACACCAAGACCCTTGGTGGCGCGGGCTTCGCTTCTCAGCGCACGGTTGACCCCTTTCTAGTAGATCTAACCGGCGTTGGTGCCTTGATTGCAGATGTCGTGGTTCCTACCGACAATAAGACGTATACTCTTACGCTAAAAGACGAGATTCTGCCTACCCGACCGGATGGTCGGGAGCAGAGCACCGTTAGCTGGGAGTATGACTTCGTCGCGCTGGGAGATGGCGACAAGGCGGGCGAGACGAAGCAAGTAAAGATGCCAATTGACCAATTCAAGCCCACTTACAGAGGCCGTCCGGTAGAAGATGCGAAATTGGATCTGGCCAACATCAAGCGGATCTCGTTTATGATGAGAAGGTACGTAAAGAACCTATGAAAAGAGCTCAAGAATCTGCAGCTTTTTGTCCCTGCTACTTACTGACTGCGTATCCATAACACCTAGCTTTTTCGAAAAGCAGGAGGGCGATTTCAGCCTAACCATCAAGTCACTCGCTGCGTCCCAATTCGTACAGAGTGAGAGTCCTGCTCGAATTAGCGAGGCCATCTCAGACGATGGCGACTTGAAAGTTCAGGCAAACCAGGCCCGGTCCGCGGAGAAAGAGGTGCCGGCCTGGCGCCGTTGGCTCTGCAACTGGTAGGCAAGTATTGCACGATAGGCTGGGGCATCATTCAAGTAGTGTTTGTGGCGTTTGTAGTTGCTAGGCCAGGCGCGCACGACCAGAGGGCTTTAAGGTGAAAACGGAATGAGAATTCCCAACTCTTCTTGGGTTTGGTTACGGTAGAGTAACAACCGGCAACGGTTTCTAGACACGACTTTGAGGTCGGAAAGGACACCTGATTTAATGAAACAAGTTTATCTGGGTATCACAAGTAACAATTCAAAAGTAAAACATGACCAGCCAAACGTGAGTTATTCCTCTTGGTCCGAGTCGTAGCTCACCAAGGCAGGCGATGCCGCCCTGGCCAACACTTGTTGGTGTGGCTTTGATGAAGGCGCTGAAATTCTGGCAACTTCTTCAATGCTAGGATCTGCGAGACGATCCCGCTTTCGCTTGAGTCCAGGTATTGTATGTTGTCTTTTTGATTTCTCACTCCAAAGGCCTTCCAAGAATGGATCCTTGGCCGTCCTCTGGTTCATGGCGATGGCGCCAATGAGACCGTCTCGTGTCTTTTCTTTGGAAATCTCGGCCTTGAGCATCCGAGATTTCTCCCTTCGTGATGTCTCAGCCGTATCAGCAATTCTGCCTTTCTCTTTGGGCTTGGAGGACTGTGCTGGGCTTGCGGAACGTCCTGAGTCTCCGAAGAGCGGCTTGCTCATGGCCAGTTCAGCGGCGTCCCGGGCCCCGTCGCGGGCTCCGTCCGTACTGCCATAATCCATCAGAGCGGCCAGTCGCCTGTCGTAATCGGTCTCCGGACCAAGAACAACCTGGTCCCCCAGGCTCATCTTGTCCTTCAGAGCTTCGTCGCTGGTGGCCATTGCTTCCCGTTCCTTGCGCTCTGCCCGGAATGCCTTTCTCAGTTCCGAGTTGCGCGAATACGGGTCGTCCCAAGCCCGAGCTGACACGTCAACCAGCTCCTCGACGCGGCTCGTTGAGCGGGCGAGGGCCGCCCTGTCTGCAATAGTCTTTTCCAGCTTTGCAAAGGCGGCCTCCCTAGCCTTCTCATCCTTGACCTCACCCCTAGCCTCGTCGATGGACGCCAGGCTCGCCCTCGCTAGATCCGCCGCTGATATAAGACTCTCGCCCTCCTGACTCCTCAGCCCAGGCACCCTCCGCCTGCCGCCGCTGACAACGACGTAATCTGTGTTCTTCGGATCCGTGCGGATCTCAATGTCACCGCCGCATGCCGGGTGCTTGATAGCAAAGGAGAAGATAGGCGTGCTGTGGTAGTTGCCGACACGGCGCTTGACGGCGTTGAAGCGCACACCCTGGCCAATGAGTGTCTCCTGGGGGCAGCGCTCGCACCAGACGGGGAAGGGCATCTCGAAGCGGACCGTTAGGGCGCCGCCGCCGTGACGGGCGCGGGATCCATGGGGGTGCTTGCCATGCAGCTTGTTTCCACTGACGGTGCCTTCGACCTCTGGAGGGACATAACGTCCCATGTTGAAGCCCTGCATCTTGAGCGGAGGATGTTGTATCACATCGACGGTGGCGTAGGTGTTTCGTTTATATAGGCGGACGGCGCCGTGTATTGACTTCCAGCCGACGTTGAGGGTCTGCGTGTGATTTCGAGTTGTTTGTGACTCTCATGGGGATTTCTCTTTGCCCAAACACAAGTATTGTATTTCGATATTCTATGCGGAAGCGTGCGATGTCGAGTAAGAGGATAGGTGACTTTTTAAACACGCTGAGTGTTTCATGGCGATGAACATATAGATAAGGCGCCTACGTAAATTGGCGCGCGGATTAGAGTTGACACAGCTTTCGGCACGACAGAGGCCATTTGAGGCCCCGCCCCCACAAGTCTAAAGCCAAGGACCAATCATCATTGGAGGCCGGGATCCACTATGACACCTAAAGCAAGGCGTGCAGCAGTCGCGCCAGGTCTCAATTCCTAGACGCGGCGCATTGCATTTGCGCGAACTTTTGATTGAGAATTTGAGAATTGCTCAAAGCAAAAGCCAAACGTCGCGGCGTCACATTAACCCAACTGCAAACGAGGTCTCCCTCAATAATGCGAAGCAGACACAGGGAGTCCAGCACACAATGCACATAATTAAGCCTTCATGGCTTAGCCACAGTGGTAAGTCTGACTTGACACGAAAAACCTTGATGGTTAAGTTAAGCTCGTTTTGATGATAGCACAAGGCACTGCAACACAACTAACCTAACCGTCTCATCATAGGCGAACAAAAAGATTTCGAGGTCTACAGCTGCCACATCTCCCCTGATGGCTCGAGACTGGCCACTGCGGGAGGTGATGGCCACGTCCGGGTTTGGTCCACCGAAGCTATTTACAACGCCGATAATGAGAGCTTCAGAAAACCAAGGCAGCTCTGCCACATGAGCCATCACTTGGGAACCATCCACTCGGTGCGCTTCTCTCCCAACGGTCGATACCTCGCATCCGGTGCCGACGACAAGATCATATGCATATATCAGCTCGATAGTAACCCCCCGTCCCACACGGCGACTTTTGGTACGAACACTCTCGAGACGATGACCCAGAGATCTTGCCGCTATATAGCGTAAATTCCCATACTAATCCTCAACTGCGCACAGGGACCAATGAGCCACCGCCGATTGAGAACTGGAAGACATACAAGCGCCTTGTCGGACATGAGAACGATGTTCAGGACCTAGCATGGTCCCACGACTCCTCGATCCTTGTGTCCGTCGGCCTGGACTCCAAGGTTGTCGTGTGGTCTGGGCACACCTTTGAGAAGCTCAAGACTCTGGCGGTGCATCAGAGCCATGTCAAGGGCATCACATTCGATCCCGCAAACAAATTCTTTGCTACCGCCAGCGACGACCGTACGATCAAGATATTTCGATTCACACCGCCGGCCCCAAATGCGACGCAACACGACATGGTCAACAACTTTGTGCTCGAGACCACGATTAACACTCCGTTCAAAAGCTCGCCCCTTACCACGTACTTCAGGAGGTGCTCGTGGTCGCCGGATGGCAATCACATAGCAGCCGCAAATGCCGTCAACGGTCCCGTCAGTTCTGTAGCCATCATAGAAAGAGGCAGCTGGCTGTCGGAGATCAACTTGATTGGTCACGAGGGTCCTACCGAGGTCACTCAGTTCTCGCCACGTCTATTTCACACCACGGATCCCGCCCTCGCGAATGGTAATAGCAACGGGAGCAGCAACCTGGTGACAGTCATAGCATCAGCGGGCCAGGACAAAACGCTCAGCATCTGGAACACGAATACCTCCAGACCTCTTGTTATTCTCCAGGACCTGGCATCAAAGTCGATCGCGGATTTATCATGGACGCCAGACGGCCAGGTATTGTTTGTGTGCAGTCTCGATGGTGGCATATATGCCTTGAGATTCGAGGAGGGCGAGCTTGGTTGGGTGGCGACGGCCGAGGAGAACGACAAGGCTCTACAAAAGTACAGCAGCTCGAAGAAAGGTGCCGGAACCGCTGAGGACATTGAGAGCTTGAATCTCGAGAACCAAAGCAAAGCTGGGGAGTTGCGAGGCGCAGAGAATCGCATGGGAGCACTCATGGGTGATGCCCTGGTGTCGGAAACGGGCGGCGCATCTCCTGCCGCTGCCACACCTACCACTAATGGGGTCAAAGCAGCGAACGGTGATGTGAATGGCGACTCGACTACTAGTAACGGTGACAAAGACAAGGACAAGGACAAAGATAAGGAGAAAGAAAAGGAGAAAGAAAAGGAGAAGGACAAGGAGAAGGATAAGGAGAAAGATAAAGATAAAGAGAAAGATAAGAACGACCCCAATGAAGGCGACCAGGCAGAAGAGACTGAGGCAAAGAAGGCAGAGCGTATAGCTGCGCTCAAGTCTCGAGTCACTATCACAAAGGACGGCAAGAAGAGGGTCGCGCCCATGCTGGTATCCTCTTCAGGTACGGGTACTTCATCCCTACCACAGTCCCACCTCGTTGGTAAAAGTTCGACGAAAGCTGCACAGGCCGACGCACCACAGGCTATCCTGGATCTTACCCAGCCTTTTGATGGCTTGCCCAAAGGAGGGTTGGCATCGATGCTGCTGGGCAACAAACGGAAGGCGGCTGTGCTGGAGGAGGACTACGAAGAAGATGCGACCACCAAGAAGCCTCATAATGGGCCGGTTCCTGTCCTTGTAAATGGCGTCGAAGGAACCGAACCAGCACAGCTTAAAGAGCCGGCTGATGGTGTGGTTCCTACCCCCGAGATACTGCGACCGGCTGTTTTGAGTTCCTCAATCACGTACTCTCAGGTCAGGCTTGGAGTTCCCAAGGTCAGATCGCACATATTGCGGCCGCTAGAAAGGGGCGTGCTCCAGGACGAGACTACCCTTGAGGATGCAACCAAGGTTCCCGAGAACGTCATATTCGAGGCGAGGAACCCCGTCGCACCCCGTGACCCGTCTCATGTAACGGCCACAAAACGTGGAGTGGTCCTATGGCATGATTTCCTCCCCAAGGCCGTCATGTTAGTCACCGGTAACAAGAATTTTTGGGCTGCAGCCTGCGAAGATGGTACACTGTATGTGTGGTCTCCCGCAGGCAGACGGCTACTTAGCGCTGTGGTTCTCTCGTCGCAACCGGTAATTTTGGAAAGCCGCGGGTATTGGTTGTTGTGTATAACGGCTGTTGGTCTCGTTCACGTATACAACGTCAAGACGTTCACGTCGCCATTCCCGCCAGTTTCCCTGGCGCCGATCCTGGATATAGCCATACACACACTCAGTCCCCATGGCCCGACGCCTGGCCTTGGCGTGACTTCTGCTCACTTGAACTCTGAGGGCATGGTGGTCGTCACATTGAGTAACGGAGACGGATTCCTTTATTCACCGACTATGTACTCGTGGCAGCGACTCTCTGAAACTTGGTGGGCTGTCGGGAGCCAGTACTGGAACAGCAATGACAGTTCTATCAGTGCGCTTCAGACGACCGCCGTCGGGCCCAATGAAGCACCTGCTCCAAAGTCGCAGGATGGCGTGTCGGTCTCTGCAGGCATCATACCATTCCTGGAGCGCCATACCACGAACGAGTTCTTGTTACGCGGCCGGGCGTATACTCTGCAGCGTCTTATCAAGACTCTACTGAGCCGCGAAGGTTTCGAAGGATTCGAGAGCAGCGTCAGCATTGCACATCTCGAGAACCGCATCGCCGGTGCGCTGCAGCTCGGCTCCAAGGACGAGTTCAGGCTATACCTCTTTATGTACGCGAAGCGAATAGGCGCTGAGGGACTCAGGGGCAAGGTAGAGGAGCTGCTGAATTCCCTTGTCGGTGGAGTTTTGCAGAAGCGGGTAGACGGAAAAGAGGAGGATGAGGGTTGGGGCTGGTATGGGAAGGGTGAGCTTTGTGGGTGGGACCGCAGAGAGCTTCTCAAGGGTGTTGTCATGATTCTGGGTAAGTTCTTGTCTCCAAAGTTCATTTTAATGTCACTGTACTATCATTTTACTAACTACGTCTCCCGACATTACAGGCAAGTTCAGGGAGCTTCAACGCTTGACGGTTCAGTATGCGCGCATCCTCGGGCTTACTGCCGATGGCGACGACGACGAAGACAACGCTATGTCTATTGAGCAGTGAAGCGGCTCACCCATTACCCTCCTGTACGCAGCCCTCCTGTGCGTTGCACTAACGATGGGTCGCATTCTTGATGCCAAGGCCTGTTGGTCAAGGGAACTTGAAGAGCGCTCCGGGTTTGTCTTTTTCTTCTCCTTCTTTTTTACTTCTCTTTGCTTCTTTAATCTTTTGGGGGATGGCATTTGTTGGTCTGGACATGTTCGGCGTTTCACGGAGTAAAGCGACAAAGATGCTTGGGATGACTTTTGACAAAAATCGGCTTGCGGGTCGTATTGGCTTTGAGGGCCGTTGCGACTATTGGTACCTACCCCCCCTCATCAGTGGATGGTTTTGGGGTCATTGTATATCGATGTATATGTAATCAGGCTATGACATGGTTTTACGGCTGTGGTTCTGTTTTTACGATACCACTATACCTACCTAAGGAACTTTTTTCGTATTGTGTTTTGCTATCAAGTTGTCTTCATTGCAACTAGAAATGGCATGCATTATTGGGATCTGCGACCGTTAAAAGGCTGCCCGGTCTTACTTCCTCTGTTTTAGGGGGGTGAGGAAGGCGTGCTTGATATCTGGCGACGAGTGCTTTGACAATGAGATAATCAAGTAAGTGATGGACCTAAACCCAGGTACGGAAGGCTTCAGGCAGTCACTATGGCATGCCCGGCTCTTGGCCGACGGTTGAGTGAAGTTACGAGCTAATAGACGCTTCTTCAGTTGGCAAGTAATTGCATGTTTCTTTTACAAAAGCTACATGCTCAGGTACTCACCATGCACACGGGAGACAGATGTCTAAATATACTCGACAAGACACTCGCGTCACTGGATTATGATGTACTGCCCTCGTTAGGTTATTCTATAGGCGTTGATCTCCTCGGGATCATCACCACACTCGTTTGATACCATCACGCTCACTTTATACTTTGGCTGCTTGGGGCCAACAGCCCATTACGCTCGTTTTACTAGCCGGACTCTGGCTGGAACATAACACAGATGTCATCCAGTAACCTCCCCGACCTCAAGATGGCGAGTAAGAAGCTACTCACAAGGCTGATGCGGTCAAGCAAAGCCGATTTCCGGATCACGTATTGTAAGTGGTCCCTGGGGCCTCGGGTAGTTTTCAGGGTAGACCACGATCAGCTCTGGTCTTGACTGACTTGCCCGGTTGACCCTTCATCAGACATTTACATGGACCCCAGTCTCGCCGTTGAAAACAGCAGACTCCTCGCCCGAGCCTTCAACGATCCAGCCACCAAGGGAAATTTTCGCGAGGTCAGGGTAGAAGAAGATGGGATCTCAAGCCAGGAGCCAATAGACCTTGTAGCCCTCCAAGTCAGTTTGGTTCCTAGACTTCCTATATTCTGTTGAGCCTTTGACCATGGCAGCCCAAATATCTGACACATGCACCACTCCAGATCGACGCCGCCGCGATCCCCGTAGCCTCGGGCCACGCCGGGATCCTAGCCGAGAACCGGGCGGTGCGCAAGTTCTGCACCGACACGTACCAGCTGCTCCACAACCCGGCGTTTGTCAACCGCGCTCTGGGCCTGCCCACCACGGCCCCGCTGCCGTGGACGCACCTGCACATCCGGCGGACCGATGTCGGGCCCCAAGACCCCTGTTACACGGACAAGTACTACCTCCCGCAGGCCTGGTGGCCGTGGGTCGCCGGCGCGCCGTCGGCGCACCCCACAGCCGCCCCCGGCATGGCGTGCTTTAGAATCCTGGCCCAGGCCGCGACCTGCTGCGTCGCCTCGGACCCGTCCTTGTCGCCGGTGCTGTTTGAGCAGCCCTGGTGTCTGGGCGCGTACGGCGTCGTGCTGATGAGGATGGTTGCGAGGTTCTCGCGCTGCGCGGATGAGCTTCGCCGTGAGATCGACGGCGTCCTCGGTCCGGGTGGTGTGGAGGTGCGCCACGGTCAGGCGGTGGCAGATTTGATCTACAGCCTGAGCCGGGAGATGCAAAACGTCGTGGCGGTCCTGCGCAGGAAGCACTGGGACCACTTTGGTCAGCCGTCGCGGAGCTGTCGGTTGCGCAGCAGGTACAACATATGGATAGGCGGCAGACGGCATGATGCGAGGAGGGTTTTTGAGAGGCAGCTTCTTGAAGGTGAGAGCGGGATACTGTTTAATAAAAGATTTTCGGGTTCTCTCTCTAGTCGCCGTCCAAGAGAAACAAAAAAAAAACCCCTTCCTAGACTAACATCTTCACACCCTGATCAACACATATAAAGTCCAGCAAAGCATGACCGCCGCAACAACCACCCTCCGCACCCTGGCCATGACCACCCGCCTGTCCAGCCCAGATGGCAAGTCGCCCGCGGGCCTCGCATCGGTTCTGGCCGCGACCCGGGCCAAGGTAATGACGCCCGCCGAGCGGCAGGCAGTTCTGGGGTTTGTCGCGCGAGCATGGTGCGGTGCCGATGAGCACTACAGCAACCACCCACAACCACACCCCTCGCAGACGATGATGCGAGACTCTTTGGTCCGCGGCGCACAGCGATGGGCGGGTGAGCACGACGAGGCGCGGCGGCACCTGCGCGGCCTGCTCGGCATGTGGTGGGACGTCGAGGCCTGGCTGGACCCGGCGGCGGTGAACGACGACAACCGGGCCGCTGTCGAGGGTGCGCTCGCGCCGCCGGCGTGGGCAGGGCAGGGGGAGCGCTGCGGCCTCGGGCGGCCCGCGTGGGTCCTGGGCTGTGCGGAGGCGGCGCGGTCAGTGGTCCGCGTGCCGTTCCCGGGAGGAGCCGGGGGTGGAGAGAAGGCCGGCAAAGACGCCGAGTCTAACAGGGACAGCAGCAGCAGGAGCAGCAGCACGCTATGCGGCTCCTCGGATCAAGAACCGCAATCGGCCAACTGGAGGGTCGTCTCGGGTGAGCACGACGGGGTGCCTCCGAGCTGGGTGCGACGGGCGCGCGAGATGCGTGGGATGCAATGGGTGATGATATGAAACAGCGACTGTCTTATTACTACTACATTGTATTGTATACTCTGTTCTTTGCTTTCTTCTCTTCTATTCAATTTCTTATCCTTGACATTCGTCTTTGTGATAGTCGTGAATTCAAACATGATGAGTCTGCAATATTGCTAGCCTTGGCCAAGAAGGAAGCCCTTCCAAACAACATGTGCGTTCCATATCCTGAAAAACCGGCTTCTAGGCAAAAAAATCTCGAATGGTCCTGAATGTCGCAAAACCGACATGTCCGGCAAATAACAATGCGACGCTTTGTTGGTTTGTTCTTGGCCCGACACACCTCATTTCACACAAATACGCACATAAGCGCGCCAACTGGGATACGATCTCACCGCTGGATTTCCGAACGAACCAAAAACATGACTACAAAAGTCCCCCATTTGAAAGGACATATTCGTCAGCAAAGGGGGGCGGTAAGGCTACATAAAAAAAAAGGAAGGAGAAAAAAAAATATATAGGTGCAACATGGTTCTCGGCCGCAATATCCCGTGGCAAATGAGGCTCACCCTTTACGAGCGGCGGAGAACCAGATCTGTTTTATTTTATTTTATTTTATATATCCAAGGGCGCACTGTAATTGGATATATTATTTTTGTCCTGGTCATTTTATTGAATTCTTTTTTTTTTTTTTAAATCCTCCCAGGGGCGCAAGGGGTTAGAAAGTAGTAAAAGACCGGCGCCAGGGGTGGTCAGGCATTATTAATTAACATTAGCCCCTTGGGAGGATAAAAAAAAAAAAAAAAAAAGACAGCTTGGCTGCAACTTTTTTTGTTATTCTAGACTAAATTGGATCATGGTTTGATTTGTGCCGGTGCCACCCCCATCCTGTAACACAAAATAAGATGCAATTGCCATTTGTTGGAAGATAATAATAGGGGTAGTAAGCTGCCTAGAAAAAAAAAATACTAAAACTTAGCAAACCCGGACTAGCGTTCAGTGGTCGAGCTATGAATTGACGGGCGCATGGATGTAATGTTTTGCACGAGTGGTGAAGAAGAAAGAAAAAATTCCCCGACCCCATGGCCAAAAAAAAATCAAAATCGTTAATATCACAGTAACATTTGTGTGGGACCGGGATTGCAGATCAATGACCGTGCTGAAAAAAAAAAAATAAAAAAAAAAAAAAAAAAAAAAAAAAAAAAAAAAAAAAAAAAAACATATATGAAAAAAGGAGACAGAATGAAAGTGAACCAACAGATAGTGCGGACGATTAGCACCGATATTTTCTCAGACTGGCAGAAAGTTGGTGCGACGCGTCGAATCAATACCGGGTTACTGGTTTTTAGCAAACCCACCCATTTGATGTACCCCATACCTTAGGTGGTCACCGAGTGATTGGTCCATTGGTTGAATGAACCAGGACAACCGCCAAGTGACGCCCATGGAAATACACGTGCATGATTGGCTGTTATCATGCATCACAATGTACACAGCCGCCGCCTTGTGTCGCAGAAACGACGACCCAATTAACATGAATTTCCGAAACTGCCAAGATATCTTGATTATCATCACTGAAACAAGCGGATAGGTTTTTTGGTAGTTTTTTCAGATATACTCTTTGATTCTATGCAGAAGTTAAAAGTATAGACAAGAAGGAACACTGTGGAATCTATGGTCATGGAAGCGAAAGCAATCCCCTTTGTTGACTGATCCAATACTCAATGTATGCCCGTCATGCAAAATGATACCCTCCAAGACAGGTTGATGCAATGATGATTACCGTGAGGTCCCGCGCAATGGAGCAGAGAAAAACAAATTGGTATAAAAAAAAAGCTTGCAGTACAATAAAGTATCAAACAGACGAAAAAAGTTCATACAGTCAAAACCGCCGCCCCCCACCCCCCTAAAAAAATCACATGTTTATACTGATATTTTTTTTGCTGGTTTTTGTAGCTTGTTTTATTTGCTCAGTTTACAGAAGCATGTAGCCCAGACCGGCGGCACCGGCGAGGACAAAGTTGGGAAGGTTGGCAATAGCGGCACCAGTGGCAGCCGGGGTGGAGCTCGTCTGCGAGGCAGCGGTGCTACCCGAGCCGTTGGTCTGGCTGCTGCCCGAGCTGCTGCCGTTAGTGGCGCGGGTGGCAGTGGCGATGGTCGAGGCACCAGTAGCGGTGCTGTTGCTAGTCTTGGTGCTGGAGCCCGAGGTGCTGTTGCTGCTGCTGCTGCTGTCGCCCTTCACGACCTTGATGCTCTCCCAGCTGCCCGAGCGGTCGGTGTAGACGTACTCAGTGGCACCAGTCGAGTAGTCAGTGACCTTGATCGACTCGTAGATGGCGGTGAAGGGACCCTTGGAGAAGTCAGCCAGACCGCCAGCCCAGTCGATGGTGCCCTGGTTGCCGCCCTTGGCACCACCAACCCAGGTGCCGATGCGGATCTGGCAGGGGGTCTGGGGGTAGCCGTTGGCGCCAGCGGTAGTCTCGGAGCGCTTCAGGGTGCGGACGACGTTGCCGTTGACGATCCACTGGAGCTGGTCCTTGGTCCAGTCGAGGGTGTAGGTCAGGAAGTTATCCATGCCGTTAGACGGGAGGTTGTGGAACTGGCCACGGCCATAGACCGTGTCGTTGCCCTTTGAGAAGTAGTTGCTCTGAACACGCATCTGGTCGTTTCCGACGTGCTCCTGTAAAGACAAAATCAGTAAACTGCTCACGCCAAAAGTGTGCCATATGACCGCCATAATATCATATAAAGACAAACTTACCCAGTCAATCTCGTCAAGGTCATCCGACTGCAGCACAATGGAGCTGACAATACCAGCACCGGGAGCAGCCTTGAACTTAACCTCAACCTTGCCTCCGAAGATGTAAGAGTTGGAAACGAGGGTAGGAGCCTGGCCGGACTCAGAGATGGTGAACTCGGCACCCTTGGAGGTAACCTTGTAGGTGGTGCCGTCCAGCTTCTTGAAGAAGCCAGTCGTGTCGTCTCCCTTTGTGAAGTCGATCTCGATAGACTTGCCCAGAGCCTTGTCGTTGGGGCAGTCATCCCTCAAGATGGGGCTGCAGGAGGTGTGAGTCTGAGCCGTGGCAACAGAGGCCAGGAGGGCCATAAGGCCAGCAGAGATGGTCTTGGTGTACATTGCTGTTGTTGTCTGTTCCTTGTATACGATAGAAGATAAAGTTCTTTTGTCTCGGGACTTTCAAAAAAACAAAACAAGTTGATCCAAAATATGCCTTGATGGGAAGAATCCGGGAGAGCAAAGCAAATTTAAATCAAAAGTGATCGGATTTTGTTTTTGTTGGTTCTTGGAGTGCTCGGACTGGCGTCGGAAAGAAAAAAAAAAAGAGGTGGTCCAAGAAGGAATGATTAGCGAAAGTCGGGTTCAATTACTTTTGTCTGAGCGAGAGTCTGAAAGAAAATTATAATCTAGAGGAGGAAGGAAGAAAGATGTCCAACACTAAAAGATGTGCGAGATGAGGAGAAGAAAGAGAGGGAAGGTGGCACATTGAATGCAAGGTGAGAGGAAGGACGATGGCCGACTTTATTCCAACTTATTTGGGACCCCTTGGCAGGGACGGACGGCGGGATTGATTGACTGCCTGCCTGACTGTAAGGTAGGAAGGTATGTAACATTGAACCAGATGAACCCCTGCCCAGAACCGTCAAGTGAAGGGGAGGGAGCCTTGCGACCGAATAAGGAGCGGGGTGGAGTGAAGCCCTGCAGGTTACAGGGGTGGCTGGACTCAATCACCCCTGCAGCCTAATGGGGCCGGGGCGTGACGCCCTACTAACTCGTACGTGATTCTAATTAAATAGTGGTGCTATAGCTACTGGCTACTACTGGTAAACAAAAAACCGTATTACAGTAGGTGATGGCGACTCAAAGCACATAACACAGGTAAACCAGGACCAGGGTGTGTTTGCTTCTCAGTGTGAGAAACGGTCTTGGTGGATCTTTCCCACCGTCTCTTGGCTAGGCTGAGGTTTCCACTGCGCGTTTGGGATTTTTCGAATTGGCTCGTGTTACTTTCCTACCTAGGTACCTTACCTACCTACCAAGCTTGCAAGCCACCTACCTACCTTTACCCACCCAACCCAGGAGCACAGCTGGAGGCAAGGCGAAAACAAAAAGTGATCGCTACTGTACTCCGTAAGGTGCAGAAGGGATTTCCCGCCAAGCTATGCCACTATCCCTAGCAGGCGCTGCCCAGACTTGTACCGAGAAAGCCGTCAGATTCTGAGCAGCGCGGCGTTGTGATGTACCAATGGGGTAAGGTAAGCGGCCCAATCCAAGTTGGTAACCGAAATGACCATATTGTTGGCGTTGGCACGCACCGCCGAATTTTCTCTTCGCGTGATGCCGCGTGTTCCTCTTGATGGGTCTTGAAATAACGGGGTCGGCACGCAAATGAGATATGTCCATTGGCCAAACCAAACGATTACGTTACGAGTAGTTAATTAAGTACGTAGTCAGTTAAGGTAATTAATTAGGTAGTTGACCGTTTGTGATCAAATGAATCGGGCATGTTCGTAAGCATGATCGTACCTATGTATGTGAGCATCTTTACTGAAACTAGTAGTGCATGCAAGGTATTTCTTTTTCATCGTTCCGGTAAGTGTCTTGTCAGCTTGAATCATTGTCGGCCGACGCCGAAAACCTGGAGAAGGTCCAGGTTGGTAAATGGTCCTAATTCGTGATGGGTAAAAAAAAAAAAAAACTGCATTCGATGACTGACTGACTGACTGACTACCCTACCTTACCTATCCGAAAAAGGTAACGTGCCATGCTCTTGGCGTGGCTAAGAAAAGACAGTAACACGAGGTCATCCCGCCTCTTTCATCCAACAGCCTGGGTGTGGCCTCTTTTACGGGTCGCATGGGCGATGCACAATGAGATACGGCAAGAAACCTTTTTTTTTCTCTCCATGACTGATTGCTGATGCTTTGCAGTAGACCTTACCTTAGTACGACAAGCTGCTGGAGAAGGTTGTGTGGCGTTGTCCGCTGCGGGTGTGATGTGTATGCGCGCCGCTAAAGCTGAGCAACGTACCACATAGATCTGCTGCGACGATGATCGCTGCTTCCGTTGAATTGAATCAATTGAGCAGCGAAATGGGGAGACGTGTGACGTGATTTTTTTTTTCCTCCCCCCCCCCCCCCCCCCCCCCAAACTTGTTGCGTTTTTGGCTTGCGGGATGCTGATCAATTTTTTATTTTCAATCCTTTTGCTCGGTTGTTCATCCGACAACCCGCACAAGCCGTGTTTGTGATATTGTTTATTATTGACTGATTTACTGACTGACCTTTGGATCTAGGATATTTTTGACGCTGCTACTGCGATGTCATTTTGTACTTGGCGAGACCCCTTGTCGATCATCCCCGTGGTCCAACTTCCATACTACTGCATGGAACCTTACTACGTTGTAGTGCTATACTTCCCGTCGTAGTTCTTGGCGATTGCCTACGGAGTACCACTGTTGCATTTTTTTTTTCTTTGCTATGAATCGCATTCGAGGTATAATGATTTTAAAGTAACTACAACCACATCACTTGCTCCTCTTTTTTTTTTTTATTTTTTTTTTTTTCATATTTTAATTACCTGTTAACTCACCCCTACTGGATAATACCAAATGGCAAGCCAACCCAAGCCATCATCTTGTTTTGGCGGGTTTGGTCGTTTGGTGCTGAAACAGGGGTCATGCGTGGGTGGCGGGGCGACAAGCCAAAAGCTCAAGCCAGAAAATCCCCCCCTCGGTTTGTTTGAATGGCTCATGAGCCAAAAAGCCAAAAAAGAGGCTGAGAGAAAAGTAAGGGAAAGAAACAAGAGTTTCGCCCTTTGACTGGTTCCCCCCAGTTAAAAACTCCACAAGCCTCGTTCCAAGTTCACAGACCTTTTGCCCATCCCGAGCCACTGATGCACGTTTTACGCTCCCTGTCCTCGATGCTCTCAAACGCGCAAGGGAGGAGTGAGACAAACCAGTCGCCCTTTAGCACGTTTGCACGTCTTTTTTTGCAGGTCTTTTGCCTGTCCCATCAAATAAATGATTTGCCGCTATTATTATTCTTATTTTTTCTGCGATTCGTAAGACCGCGGTTTGGGGCACATGCCAATTGGATCCGAAAGGTAGCAGGCAGCTGTGCTCTACTGGGATCAATTGAACTTGATTGTCTCGACCGCGCCACATTCTAGTTCCACCATAGCACAGCACATCGGCGCGGAGGCCGAGGAGCGAGTTTTGATTGATATTGGAGAGATAAAGCCGTTGCTAGTTAAAAATTCTGGACTCTATTTCTAGCCTCTGAATTTCCCGTCAGGCGGACGTGACCATCTCAAATCTTTTCTTTTTATGTCCATGTCTAGGACTAGGCCCGGTTGGCTTGATCGTTGTAACGTTTCCGCTTTGCTTATTCTACTTGGTTTACTTTCAGCTGGTCATGCCTGACTCTGATTGCGATTCTCTCTAGACCGAGAACCACGATAGCTTCACTTGACTTTGTGATAACATCGTGGCGGTGTCTTTTTTTGTGTGGGAATAAAATCGCCGTGTATATGGCATTGTGGAACGACCCCTGCTCCCAGAGAAGATTCGATTCCAATGCAACGGGGGATCCTGGTTTAGCCAAAGATGGATGGCAAAGATGATTGATTGACTGGGTCCTCCGTTCTACGGCTCACTCCGCAACCGTTTTCCCGTCGTGTTACTAAAGACGATGTCACATAAAATGGAAGTCAATTACGGTCAACCGGAAGGCAACGTTCTAATTTTAACACTTTCGGGGTTTCTCGTGACCCTTTTTTTTTTTTTACGAGTGAACTGGAGACAGAAAAATCTCGTGTCTCTTTCAATAGTTCACTCCTTTTCATATAAGCACCATACATACATACCCTGCAGGCGCAGAGCCACATCAATGACATTTCAACCTTTGTAGACATCGGACGAATATAGGAGAGAATTTGAGGGACAAAAATAAAAACAAAAAGACAAAAAGGTCACCGAACTCATGGGATTATATCGATTGCATGCGTGTCATGACATAGAGGTCCCTCTCGATGCCATCCGATCAATCGTCGCTAGGGTACCTGTGCCGTCCCGTTCAAGCAGCTACACAATTTTTAGTAGCATATCGTTGATGCGACGATTCAAGATTTTCATGTCGTCTCAAATTAAGAAGACATCTTTATGGACTATGCATATGCTTTTTTTTCCCTTCCTTTTTTGGTCCTTTTTTTTTCCTTTTTTTTCCCTTTTTTTTTTTTTTTTTTTTTTTTTTTTTTTTCTTCTTTTCGTCATGCCATCATACCAGACTGATTATCTTCTAGTCTAGTCTAGACTAATTCTAGTAATTACTGCAGATCTGGTTTCATTAATGTCCTTGTTTATGTGTCATTTTTTTTTTTTTTGGGATGCCAAAGAAGGAAAGAATATAGAAAAAGTCTATTCGCTTTTTTTTTTAATTGCTTGGCAGTGGAGCTGCTCAATGCTGAATAAATACCGGGGTTTGTTTTTGATCGTTGCTCATCTCAAACACGGCGATTCTTTGCCTCTTCAGGGATCTCGAGACGAGCACCAGCCCCATGCTCTTCAATCTGAAGCACGCTTCAACTGGGAAGTTGACTAAAAGTAAACATTGGCCTGTCTATTTTTTGCTGTTTGAGGGGTTTTCTTCCTTGCTTTTCCATGTTTTTGCCCTACCTTACCTACTGTGCACTACCTACGAAGGAAGCTATCTACCATACCTTGCATACCTACATACAGTAAGTAGTATGGAAAGGAGCTTGATGCTTGATTACCACCAACAGTGTCATCCCTCCTGCTACAGTACCTTGTGCAGAGCATCCTATCCAACCTACTTTATTACTGCTGATCAATTGAGTGGTCCGTCTATGGTCAGAATGTGGTCAATTACATGGTACTGTGATCGACTCTAGATCGCCGTTGTTGTTATTGGGTTGCTAGCTAATTACCATACAAAGTGAAGGCAACTCCGTTTGCGTGGTCTTCATTTCGTGCCCGCTTTAATATTAGGCAGCTAAACCCTAGAAAGAGTCCAAGTCTCCATCTGGAAGTGACCTTTCGGTCGGTGTACATACTGTATATTACGTATATGTATGTCATCCCTCATGCCCATTTTCTCGCTGACTAGTACACTCTCGGGTGGGTGCCAAGACGAATCCCATCGGGTCCCCTTTCACCCGAGAAGAACCTCTCCCACATACCCTGTACCCCATCTTTGCCCACAGTCGTCTAAGGTACCTACCTCCCTAGGTACTCTGAAATGAGAAAAGAAAGGGGGCACAGCAGGACAAATCGCGCCGAAATCCCGGTGCCAATGCCACAGCAACTTGTCCCGGACTGCTACCCTGCAACCCGGCTTCACCAGAGGCCCGACCTGTGGTTAATGCAGTGGCTTCTTTGTTCGCGTTGCCGTCCTCGATTGAAATCCTTAAGCGAGGAGACTCCCCGGGCAGCCGGTCCGGCCGGGCAGCCGCACCTCTTCCTTTGATCGAAAATATCGAGCCAATTCTCGATTTCAGCTCATGTCGAGGGCTGCAATCGGTCTAGTTCTATGCATGCATGGTACTTTACCCCATCAATATGCGTCCTTGCAGGTTCGATCCTTCACGCTTCTTTTGAGTCCATGATGGTTCAATACGCTGTTTTGACTACGTTTGTATGTTTGTATGTCATCGTAATGTGTATGTCTATAAGTGTATCATCAAAGAGTATAAAAATCGGCCTTCCGATGTGAAAGAATGGCAGCCCTTTCGCCTTTTGAGATCTTGACAGCCATCGAGCTGTGTTGGAAACTCTAGTTCTAGTCATTCCAAGCTTCATTGAACATGCATCGAGCTGCCTTGGTCATGGTGGTAGGCTGGTCGTCTCAACTCATAAGGGCCCAGACTAATGTGACATCGAACGTTTACTCGGCAGGCGGCCTGACGGTGCTCACGTATAATGACTTGAGCAGTAAGATTACCCTCCACCTCAAGTCTAATTAACGGTATGTTATATAAGCTAAACCTGTCTTGCTCCTAACAGACGACCCGAAGAACGGCTCTGCTGCCGTCCTCGTCCATGCCCTGGCCGACTTTCTCGGTGCCGAGGAATCGTGCCACAAGCTAGGCGAGACGCTATGGAGCCCCGACACAGCCAGCTTCACAGATGGCCTCAACAGCTCGCTGTCTTACCAGATCTGGCAGGAAAACTTTCCAGAGACGCAGCTGTTCTGGGTGTCCAAGGCTTCGTCTGGCGACTGCCGGGCTATCGACTACCGCGGAGAGCTGACGGAAGTCGACTGCGCGGGCCAGGGGAGCAGCAAGCTCCCGGCGCTGTGCACGCAGTCAGCGCCCGTGATGACCACCGACACCAACAACGATCGCACCGACTTCGTCGTCAACCAGCGCGCCGGCGACCTAGTCTACCAGGGCTTCCGCGACTTCTTCGTGTGGAAGTTCAGGGGCATCCGGTTCGCTGCCAAACCTGAACGCTTTGAATATGCTCGGCCGTACGAGCCAACGCCAGAGGAGCGCACTGCCCCCATCCCAGCCCTGTTTGCCTTGCCAGAGGTGAGTTGTATTACCCATGTGTCCGGTGTTCTATGACCGTATGCCCTCGACGATGCAGCTTGTCCTTTTTTTTTTTTTTTTTTTTTTTTTTTTGTTCAGGCTCTGACTGCTTTCCATTATCGTCCGTATCTAGTGCTTACAAGTACCCGGAGAAGTCCGTAACGGAAGCAGTGAGGACTGCCTCGGTATCAACATCTGGACACCCTACCTGCCACCAACTGGATCACCCTCATGCAAGGGGTCATCGACAACGCCGGTGCCCAAGCGTCTCAAGCCCGTCATGTTTTATATCTACGGCGGCGCCCTCAGGATCGGCTCGGGGAGGAACGTCTACACGGACGGGACCATGCTCGCATCGCGCGGCGACGTCGTCGTCGTCACGGTCAACTACCGCGTCGGCTCGCTCGGGTGGATGGTGCTCGGCGACGGGGTCCACAACGGCAACTACGGCCTCTCGGACGTGATCACAGGCCTCGAGTGGGTCAAGGAGAACATTGCCAGCTTCGGCGGCGACCCGGACCGCATCACCATCTTTGGCTACTCGGCCGGCGCCTGGCTGACACGCGCCGTCATGGCGAGCCCCAAGGCCAAAGGCCTCTTCTACGCCGCCATCGCCCAGTCCGGCACGGCCGGCATGTACATGGCCGAGGAGCCCAGGCAGGAGGCACCCCTGACCAACGAGGCGGGCTTTGCTTACAAGTACGATTCCATAGAGTGGGCCTGGGAGAACTTGGGCAAGAGAGTTGTGTCCCAGGTGGGCTGCGCCACCGACGAGACAGCCATCGGGTGCCTGCGCGCCGTCGACGGCACGGCTTTCCTCAATACCTC
Source organism: Pyricularia grisea (assembly GCF_004355905.1). Taxonomy (NCBI): domain Eukaryota; kingdom Fungi; phylum Ascomycota; class Sordariomycetes; order Magnaporthales; family Pyriculariaceae; genus Pyricularia; species Pyricularia grisea. The sequence continues at coordinate 2,629,169 of NW_022156719.1, read as the reverse complement.
GATTTACGCCATCGGAATCACAGTCGACGGCGAATACCTGGACTCGGACAGGCTGACAGTCAACAGCAGCAACAGCTACGCTTCTGACGTAGCCTTCATGACGGGCATGGACCGCGACGAGGCCGGCAACAGCATCACGAGCATCCCCGCGGGCATACCCCTTGCCGACATAATACCAAGCCTAATCCCCGTCGTCCACCGCGAAGCCATGATAGCAGCCGTCAGAAGCCCGGCCTTTGGCATCCCGTCGGACCCGACCCCGGAAGAGGCGCTGGACGGCGCCATCCGCGTCGTCACCGACGCCTTCTTCACGTGCACAGAGCAGGCCACCGTCTACAGCGCGGCGCGCCACTCGGCCTTCGAGTCGCTCTGGGCCTACCGCTTCAACCGCACCTACAACTTCCCCGGCTACACCAAGCCGCACTGCGACACGACGGACCCGGAGCAGCTCGAGTACAAAAAGTGCCACGGGGGAGACCACCTCCTGCTGTTTGGCACCATGCGCCGCGGCGGGCTCCCCGACCGCGACGGCCTCGACCTGCCCTTTTCGCGCGTCGCCATGGACCACTGGGCCGCCTTTGGCACCAACCGCGACCCGAACCCGGACCCGGCCTACCTCGCCGCCAGGGGCTACTGGGACACGCTCGAGACGCTGCAGAGGCTGGGCCCCTGGGAGAGGGCCGACGGCTCGACCAGCACCCCGATCCGGCTGTTGCAGGTCCAGGCGAGGATGGATGCCTACTCCGAGATCGAGCAGTGCGAGGTTCTGGGGCAGCCGCTGGACTATTTTGAGCCCGGCTCTTCCGCAAAGAACTAATGAGGAAGTCGCACTGTTTCTGGGGTTGCGAGTAATCTGATATTATAACTCTGATATATCTTCATCTGGTGACAGGAGTGGGATGAACAATAGGGCAGATGCAAATGTCATTAAACGAGACTTTCTGTCACATAACAAGTCCCATCTACGCCCGTATCTGCTTCCAAATCCACGATTACAATTGGCTCCTCGTAAGCTCCGAAAAACTTTGCACATTCTTTTGTTTTTTACATGAATAATAATAAAAAAACAAAAAAAAAACGACGCCAACTTCCCTCTTTCCATCTCTTGGACTTTGAGAGTGTTCGAAGATAATACAAGGCCATTGGCTAAAATTTTGCCGCAATCCCAACAGGTAAATGCTCAAGTCTTAGCAGAAGCAATAATAAAGCCTCAACGCAGTAGATATGACAAAAGAAAAGACGACCAAATGTTCGTCAAAGTCGAAAGTTTCTCCCCTTCAGCCAGGCCACATTGCTTGTCCCGGCCATACCTCTCTCCACTCATGAAACATCAACTAGATAGTCGCTGCCCTGCGGTCCTAGTATCTAATCTAGATCGCATCCCCATGACTAAAGTCTTGGTCTTCAGTTTTATTCCGTGGCATTGTTCGCTCCTCCAGCCGCACCACCGCCTGCACCTCCCCTCATCCTCTTACCGCCACCAGGTGCACCAGTACCAACCTCGGATTCGGGTCGTGGTCGCTTGATGCCCGTGCCTGGCTGGAAATCATTCGCCCCGGGGTTCATCCCACCCCCAACAGGTCCGCTAGCACTACGTCCGGCAGCACCGCCTCGGCCACCTCTGCCAATGTTACTTGCTCCGCGAGCAATTCCACTAGCACCTCCCCTCCCTCGTCCACGACCAGGTTGTGGTAGCCCGGTTCGCGGTTGTGGCAGACCCGACTGTTGTTGGCCCGCCTGCTGCGGTTGGCCGGGTTGGGGTATTTGCGAGGGTGCTTGTGCAAAAGGGTTGTTTGAGGGCGCGGCGTTGGCTGAACCAGTGCTCTGCGCAAACGGGTTGAGGCCCGCAGGCTTCTGCAGTGACTGCGGCTGGGCGGCCGGCTGTGGTTTCGCTGGTAAAGAAGATCCAGTCGAGGCTCCAGCCTGAAGTGACATCTGCGCCCCGGGAGTAGCAGGAGTCGAGGGGACTGAAAGACAGAGGGGTTAGCTGGTGCTACAAAATTTTCAGGCGACTCAAATGAGAAGTATGCACATACCTTGCTGGCCAGCTGGACGGCCAATCGCGGAAGCAGCTGAGGCAACCGGAGTTTGTGCGCCCTTTGCGGGTGTTCCGACTGCTTGTGGCTGTGCTGTGGTTACTACAGGAGGCTTGTACTGCTTCACATCCTCCCAAACCTCGGCGACCGGCTTTTGGGGGGTGTCCTTGACGGCTTTCTCAACTACTCCAAGCTTGCCGGTAGCCATCCTCAACTTATTCTCTTGCATATTGATACGCAAGCTGGATTTCTTCTCGGCCAGTGTTGTAGCTTGTTCTCTAGCCTGAGCGATCTTTGTGTCCAAGTCTCCCTTCATGCGTTGCTCTGCCTCTTCGACGGCCTTTTTGGCCTCTAGCTCAGCCTTCTTCTTAATGTTGTTACTGAGTATGCTCTTAATGGTGGCATTTTCCGACAAAAGTTTGCGCGTGGCTTCATCACTGAGTTTGCTAAAGTCGACCTTGGAGGGATCGATCGGGGTTGAAGCTGCCTGGTCATTTTCTTGCTTGGTCGGCGTGGCGGGGACTGCTCCTTGGTTCGTAGTGGCCGCTGCTGTTGAGCCGTGCTCTGCCAGCCAGATCTTACGCTCTTGCTCAAGTCGAAGATCATACTGCTGCTGCAGTGCCGCCGTCTTTTCGCTGAGCTCCTTGGCGTTGTTTTCCTTGGATTCCCTTAGCTTCTTATTCAGGGCCTCCTTCATCTTTTCCGAACGCTGGTTGAGAGTGGCGGCCATGTTCGCTTCGATCTCGGCCGCTTTCTTCTCTGCATCAGCTGCTTTGGCCTCAGCCTCAGCGATCCTCGACCGAAGCAACACGCGTTCCTCGTCACTGAGGCCAGTGGCCCCAGCCTGAGTGGTGTTTGCATCACCCGATTCAGTACCACTGGTCGTCTGTTGTTGTTCTTGCTGCTTAGCCTGTGCGAGGGCAGCAGCTTGATCGCGCTCCTCGATTGCGGTGGCCAACTGCAGACGTAGGCTCTCAACCTGTGCTTCAGCTTCTGCCTTGAGAGAGACCGTGGCCTCTAGTTCTTGACGAAGAGTCGCCAGTTCCTGTTCAAGCTGAGCAGCCTTGCCCTCATCAACCACCATCGCATCCGGTGCAGATGTGACCAAGTTGACATCACCCGCTGGTGCTTGCAACTGCTGTTGTTGCTGTTGCAGCTGCTCATGTGCAGTGGCGAGTTGCTCCTCAAGAGCAGACTTCTCGCTTCTCACAACCTCGAGCGAAGCCTCCAACGCCTTCACATTTTCCTTGGTGGCGTTCAGCTCTTCGTTCAGAGTACGAATCACCCCTGTTTGTTCTCGGGCTTTTGACTTGGCTTGATCGATGATCCTGCCTCTGGCCTCATTCCATTTGGTGCGCTCAGATTCCAAGGTTTTCTGAGCCTCCTCCAGCTGCGTCTTGATACCATCCTCGTTCTGTTTCAACGCATCGCGTTCTGCCTCGAGATCGGCAACAGACTGCTTCATCTGCTCAAGCTCGCCGGGGTCAACGCGGCCATACTTTGTAAGGATGGACTCGGTGCGTTTCTGCCACCTATCGCGGTCTTCTTGCAGCTGTTTTATCTCCTCTTGAAGGTAAACCTCCTGGTTCTCAAGCTCGCCCACGCGTGCCTGCAGCGGGTGCAGTTGGGTCTCAAGCTGCTGTACCCGGGTACTCTTCTGCTCAACCTGGCGTTGCAACTGCTTGATCTCATTGCGGAGAGTGACGTTGCTCTCACGAATGACATTCATCTCATTCACCTTGTCCATGAGCTCTGTATAGGCCTTGGAATTGGTTCCAGACTCTGCTTGAGTCCGACGCTCCTGCTCCAATTTGAGACGAGCCTCGTCAAGTTGAGATTGCAAATAGTTGACTTGCTGTTGCAGTCTCTTGCTGTCCTGAAGCTTGAGTTCGTACTGATACTCAAGAATCTCCTTCTCCTTGCGCAAGTAGCTGTTGAGCTCACGCAGGCCTTCGACTGCAGTGTCGGCAAAAACGGGCGCAGTTGCAGACGACTCGTCCCCAAATGAGCGGCTCTGCTGAAGATCAGAGATTTGCGTGGTAACATTCGCAAGCTGGTCATGAAGAAGTTTGTTTTGCGCATTCGCATCATCACGCCTAGTCTTGAGCTCTGACAGTTCCTGCTCCAACTGCTTGCGGCGTTCCTCCCACGAGCTTTCGCTTTGCGACAGGGTAAGCTTTGCCGACTCAGCTTCGGATCGCCAAGTTGCAGCGTTCGACTTGAGCTTGTTGTGTTCGGTCCGGAGTTGTTGAAGTTGCTTGGCAGCTTCAGCATGCTTGAGAAGCTCTTGCTCGTAATCCTGCTGAGCCTTTGTGGCGATTTCGGCTTGAGCGCGGAGATTGGCCTGGTGATGCTTGGCCGTCTCCTTGTATCGGCTTTCTTGATCCCGAAGGCGGGTGATCTCAGAATCGAGAATGCGCTTCTCGTCCTCGAAACGGCGGCTGATCTCGCCCTGTGAGTCCCTCAATGATGAGAGCTCCGAGTTTGAGGTAGCCAGTTCTGCTGAAAGATCGCCAATGCGCTGCTCGAGCTCCTTGATTTTGGCATCCTTTGCTGCAATGGTCAAATCCAACTCCTGTCGGTACGTCTCCTGTGAGCTTTCGAGACTACGCAGGTCCTCCTCCATCGTCTGGGCGAGTTCTTTGAAGTGCTCTGCTTCAGCCTTTGCGTTCTCCAAACGAGTGTTGGCAATCTCTAATTCTCGTCGGAGATCAACCACCTCACCCGTGAGCTCCTGGATGCGAGCTTCTTGGTCTTCACTGTCCTCTCCGGCGTTGGTGTGGTTGGCCCGTGATGTCAACTGTGGCTGCAGACGTTGCGCGCGTTCTTCGGCGCTCCGCACCTCGATCGTGAGTTCATCAACGCGGGCCTGGAGATGGTCTCGACTTGTCTTGAGAGCAATCGACTCCTCTTTGTTCTGGCTAAGGGCTGCCATGAGATCGTCGATTCGCTTTTGCGCTTGCTGAGTATCGTACTCCTTACGAAGCTGCAATTTCTTGGACTCCTCTACCTCGTCAGCTAGTCGGCGTTTGGTCGTGTTAAGCTCGGTTTCCAAGCTGTCAATCTGTGACTGCATTCTCCTCTTAGTTTCCGACTCGGAAAGCTGACGCTCGTTCTGCAGAGACTGCTGGGAGGCAAGCAGGCTGCTCAACCGGGATTTCTCTTCACCCAAGTCCTCGTTATCCTTAATGAGGCGGTCTTGGATGCTCTTCCAGAGCGACTTTTCTGCCTTGAGGTTTGAATTCTCGGCACGCATACTCTCGAGCAACCCCTTTGTCTCAATTAAATCCTCAGCCCTGGATTGGGCCAGGCCTTCAGTCTTAGCCACTTGCTGCGAGAGATCAGAAGCTCGCTTTTTGAGGTGCTCTTTTTGTGCCTCGAGGTCTGCATTTGTGCCTTGCAGGGTCTCATAACGCTCGGTAAGCAGACTGAGCTGGCTGGTAACCCTGGCGACCTCTGCCTGTAAAGCACTCTTGTCGTCGGCCAATTGCTTGGCCTGCTCGCGGACAGTTTGTAGGTCGATACTTTGCTCGTTTCGGTAGGCATCAAAGTTGCTCTGCAGCTCTCGTAGCGCAGCGTTGAGGTCCTGATCATCCGCGTTGTTTTGTTCGATGCTGGCAAGCACCTCTCTGCCATCGACAGAGTTACCAAGTACTGATTGGATCTCGCCAGCGGTAGCCTTTTGCTGTAGCATACGGCGGAACATGTCTCTTTCCGTCATATAGCTCTTCATCCTTGTCGTCAGTGCTTGTGACTCTTCTTGCAGCTTGGTCACAAGGTCCCGCAGTTTCTCAATTTCCTGCTGATCTTGAGCGGCGTTTCTTTGGGCTGCTAGGGCCTCCTCGTTTTCGAATTTATAGGCGAGATCACGGGTAACACGCAGCAACTCCTCGTTCTTCTCCTGAAGCTCTGCAATGTCCTTGAATGCCACGAACTTCTCTGTGATCAACATGTGCGTGTCAGACATATCGTTCAAAGAGTTTTCCGATACCTCGCCGCGCTGTAGACGGGAGAAATGCTCCACTTCTTCGTCGGTCAGTTGATCGAAACCCTTTTCGCGGGCATGCATGTTAAAGATTAACACCTGGATCTGCGTGCTCAGGTCCCTCATCTGGGCCCGGAGGAGTTTGACTTCAGCCTGTGCACTTGCTGAGGCTCCTTCGGCCCTGCGGGCGGCTCTCTTTGCAGCATCCCTTTCGTTGAAGCTCTGATCCATCTGGCTACTCATACGCATGTTTTCGTTCTTCAACATATCGTTCTCGTCTTGCAGCTCGCGTATTTCCGGCTCCTTTGCTTCGAGAGTGCTGATCATATCGTCAATCTCCTTGGTCAGTTCACGATTCCGTCGCTTCTCGCCGGCAAGTTCTCCCTTGACCTTGAAAAGTTCCTCAACAGCCTGGCTGGCGCTGATATGCGACTTGACGCGGATCGACCCAGGCGTTCCAAATGGCGATCCAGGGCGGAACTGAGAGCCATTGGGCATCGGCGTCTGGGGTGCTGAGCCCGGCATCGTGTCCCGTCCACGTGATGTTTGCAGCTGGTCGACCTGGCTTTGTAATTCATGCACTTTTTGCTCCAGCTCATTGCAATCTTGTCTGGCCTGCTCAAGCTGCTGCAAGACCTTGCGCAACTCATCCGCGTGATGGTCTTTGGCCTGGTCTAGCATCTCCCTGAGTTGAGTCATCTCTTTTTTGTACTGATCGGCGTACTCCTGCGATACTGTCGCCAGCCGTTTGGCAGTCTCAACCTCTTGCCGATAAGCAGCTTCCGATCGCGCTGAGGATTCCTGCAACTGCTGGAGCTTTGTCAAGGCCTCCTCGGTTTTCCTTTGGGCAGCATCGAGGCGGGAGCGGAGTTGTTGCTCGCTCTTGGTAAGAGCATCCACTGTAGAGTTTGCCTCGTCATTGAGCCGTTGAAGCTCGGAGATGCGCTGGCCCTTCTCCTTGCGATACTTGAGGGCCTCGGCACTCTTGGTCTTCAGCTCCTTGTCCAGCCATTCATTCTGTTTCTGCGAAAGGTCCAATTCTTGACGAACAGACTGTTCACGAAATTTTGCGGTGTTTGCGGCTGCCTTGGCGGCCTGGGCCTCTTGTTGGGCCGTATTCAGTTCTTGACTCAGCGCGACAGTCTTCTGGTGCTGTTTCTGGAGCTCGTTGGAAAGCTCGAGGTTAGCGGCATTCTTGGTGTCCAGTATGGCCATAGTATCCCGTTTCGATGCCTCGAGCGACGCGATACGAGCACGCAGGGTTTCGGCTTGGGAAGTAGACGTAGTAGATTCGGATTTCAGAGCTTGGAGCTGGTTCTCGAGGGTTTGGCGTGCATTCTCTAGTGGACGACGAAAAGTCAGTGAGTATTATGCCAGTCCATGATGACAGAGTGAGATGAAACGAGTTGTTCTCAATTTGTGGTATGATGGCGACCTACCCTCTTCCTGAAGTTTTCGACGCACGGTCTCAAGTTCCTTGAGTGCATTCTCGGCGGTTGCCTTGAAGGTCTGGCATCGCGACTCCGAGCTTCGCACCGCATTTTCCAATGCGATGTCAACATTAAGTTTCTCCGAATAAAGCTCATCGAATTCGCGCGCCTTGGCGGCGACGGCTGTGAGGACAGCAGCGACAAGTTCGGGTGTAGGATCTGAGGCGACAGTGCCGAGAGTCTCTTGCGGCAAGCTCAAATGGTTGGACAAAAAGCCCAAGTCCACGGCAGCCGCCATGGTGAAAGCCGTCGCGTGGTCAGTGACGCGGTGATTCCATCAAAATGAACGACGAGATGGGGACAGGTGAGCGTAATTTGAGAAAAAAAAAAAAAAAGATTCCCCACGGAGTGTTCTCTGTGAACGGAAACCAAGTTCTGGGTTGATGTTTAGATCGTGAGGTGGTGGCGTCTCTCGCTACCTACCCAAGATCCGCAGATTCAAGAGGATGTTTTCTTTCTTTCAATCGCAAACGCCAGGCTCAAAGCTGTTTTCGGCAAGCACGATCAATGCAAGGCTAAGTGGACCTTGGCCAGACGACTGAACGCGCTGCAAAATGTCCAATCAAACCGATTAAATAAGTGGGGTTGCTCACCCCTCAAGGTCAGCCTGAAGGCCCAAGCTTCTACGGTACGAGAGGGACAGACGACGGCTGCTGCACGTGGGAAGGTGCGACGAAATCTACACTAATAGTAAGTAGATTATACAATAAAATTAGCCACAAATAACAGACACCACCTGGGACTTTGCGTCGAAATGAGTTAATTAGCTTTGTCTTTGGTTAAAGGAAATATTGCTACATAAATACTAGAACTAATATCTCAGGGTGTTGGAAAAGAGCTTGACTGACAGCATCAAGGATGGAAATTATACAACAATCGATATCAAGGACCGACTTATTACTCTGGTGAACCTAGTCTGCTTCTTGAGCCTACTATCGATTTTTTTCTTGAGATGACTCTGCTAAATCCATAGGGCTGAAATTCCAAAGATGAACCATGCATACCTAGTGTGTTTCTTGAGTGGCAGCTGATGGGAACATACTTCTAGAATTCGATATTTCTTGCCAGAGTATCTCTTTCTATGCATACAATGCAAACGTTTTTAATTTCCAAGTGTGAGTTGGCCATTTCTGCCAGTTTCTAATAAACAATGTTGGTAATAGACAACCATTTGCTTTTCTACTGGAATTAAACCCGGTGGCTTTGGGCGATTCAAGCCGGACTTGTAAATGCGGTCCGGTCCGGGTATCCGTAACCTGGTTGGGTCATACTGGCCTTAGTGGCATTTGCGCAATCCAGTATCAGTGGGTCACCGTCTACACCTCAGATTCTTCGAGACTCATGCATGTTCCTTCTGCATGGTTTTAAGCATTGTATCCTGCAATTGCGGCCACAGACTTTGTTGGATTGGCGTGCACCTCTTGGCAAATAGCAAGCAGATGTAGTATCCAGTAATGAACTAACAACAAAGACTAGCTCTTGTGCAAACATTATATAGGCTTTGGCAGGCAAGCAATGCATAGGTACCTTGGTGATGGTTTTCACAGTACGGAGTACTGTACAGATGCTTTTGCTTTTGCGTTAAGCACACTTCAAACACCAAGAGAGCACGTACAGTACTCCGTACGATTTATGCTCAAAACTGGACCAGGGCCTATGCGCCTAGCTGATCAGTGCCTTTGTACTCCACGATGCGACGACTTATGGAATTGCATGTGATTGCCGATTCTTGGATTGAAGATTCGAATATTTGAAAAAATAATCAAATATCACCGGTAGGCAGAAGTGAATAGATAAAGAATTTGGAGCATATAAAAATGCAAAGCTCAAGCTGTTTGACAGTTATCCGAGGTTGGCTTATTACTCAGCCGCTATTTCGATTGACAGAGTATTATGGGGACCTTACAGCTGCCACCGACTCAGAATGACTTGTCCTTCTCCAATGGTTCTTCACTCAAATACCGACAGTATGCATGGCAGCTTCGCGCTAATAGGCGACCGCTTCAAAGCCTACTGGTACATAAGGTACTGTATGTATGAAATGATAGCTAGGCAACCTGCTGGGGTACCTACGATTGGTACTGAGTGCCGATATTATGATATGGGAATACTATGTGGGCCTTGATTAACTGCCGAATAACATCTCTCATCGTCTGATGGTGACCAGACCCACCTGAAAGACCCCGATTATCGTCGGCAAGTCCAGGCTAGTGTGGGGTCAGGCGTGATTCCCCTCTCTTGTCAAAAAGTCGTATGATTCTGGCGCCAATGACCAAATTTTCAACAGAGAGCACCAGGGGCTCTACAACAACATGTTACAAGACTTCCTAGGCACAATGGCAAAGTCAGGCCATCTTCAGCTCTTGGGTCGGCGCCATTCTGCCAATCAGCGGAGGGACCTAACCCCCATATTGGCTAGAATACTGGGTGGACCCTCCTTACCTATTCCCTACCCTCCGACTGCTTTTCACTTGACCATCACAGCCATGAGAAAGCTCTCTTCCATCTGGTACCAAACATATCAAGTTGACAATTCCTGCACTGCGGCTAGGCTCTTTGAAAGCCTTCAAGCATCCAGCACATTACATACGACCACAAACTTGGTCAAATTTCAGGTCTGATGGAATTGTCATACTGAAAAAGCGTTGTCGCCTACCCGGAGGTAGACTGTAGCCTGTGCCCGCCATCGTACCGGACTGAACCCGAATCAGACCACTTGGATGAACTTGATCGACAAGGTGTTTTCAAGCGTCCATCGCGGATTCTTGCCACATCGTGCACTTAAGCATATCTACTGGATGCAAAGTAATATTTGCATTTTCAACAACTTCAACATTTGTCAACCTGGGTTGACAGCCGCCCACTACGCTGTCCCATGCTCCCCGTCGCATTGCGAAGTACGAGAGACCGCATTTTGGTCCATTCGACTGCCCTGCCACCCAGAAAACTCAAATTGGCTGAGTGCGAACCAACTGTGTGCGCCCAACAAAGGAAAGCTGGCTTAAAGCTACCGGGACCATCTACCCAGTAGTTACACGATTTCCGCAACTTTGAATTGGCCTTACTTATTGGGGGACATTGGTGTACCATCTCTCGAAACTGAATCCGGCCCGTCGCATAATAAGGGGCCCCTTTACTACGTCCTGTTTCGACGTGACACAGCTCTTCGGAGCGTCAGTGAGACGGTTTGCTTGCATCACTACAACGAGCCAGGGGGCGGACGACAAGATGGACCCGAATCTTCTAAGGCACATGGAGTACTTTACGGTGCCCAACGCCCAGGTACAAATGCATACCCAGCTGTCACCAAGACTCTGCTAACGATGGCGGACAGACCAGCAATGCGGCGGAACGCGCTGCGAACCTGACCCGTTCGAGCGGTACCGGCCAGCCATACCCATTATGGAACCCTTCCACCCTCGGGGCCGACATTGACTTCTCTTTCAACCCGCAGGGACTGGAAGGCATGGGATCATTCGGAGCTTTCGAACAACCTCAGGACCAAGACAACAGCGGTACTGCATTTGAGCCCCCACAGCGGCAGAGATCAATATACACCCAAGGCCCAAGGACTCTAGTTCCAACCCGAACGCCGAAACCACCATCTCGAGAGAAACCTGAGAGGAAGCGTTCAAAGTTGAGCACGGATTCGACGCCCTTCGACTCGGTCGACTACTGGCTTCAGTTTGACAACGAAGAAATAATACCCGAGGAGCCGGGCGCAGAGGCGAGCACGACCACTCAGGGCGAGACGGCAGCCAAGTCCACAGCACAGGAGTCGCACAGGTTAGTTACTTCTTGTTGTCAGCAAAAATGCGCCTGATCGATATTCCCGAGGACAGTCTCGGTTGTAGTTTGCGGATTGGTTTGCATTGGTCGTGACAGCTCTCTAACTGGCCGTGCAGATCCCAAAAACAAAAACGACAGGGTGAAGGGCAAGCTGCATCTCAATCTGGTTCTAGAACAGCACAACTAAAACTCGAGGATTCCCTTGATGATAGCGCACTGGAGAATGCTCTCTCTGATGATGAGCAAACATTTGCTTCGATCAGTCTGGCGGAGCAGCTTTCGAAAATCGATTCGACTGCACCCACAGAAATCCCACAACGAGAAAGTCTTTTCTCGACTCCTTTGAGCTGGGAGCGGCCACAGCCGGGCTTGAGGATGGACTCTGTCATGAGCACACAATCCAGGAGCACACTAGATCTAGCCGAACAACGGCGTCTCATAGCAATAGCGATGAACCGGGGGACAACTTCCGGTGGGCTCGGCTCGAGTATGGCTGATCAGTATTCCCAGTATCAGACTGATTTTGGATCAGCTATGAGTGGGTTTGGCTTAGGAACAGCATCGATGAGCCAGTTGCTCAGCAGCATGCCGCCTCCAAACACCGTTCCACCTAAACAGGCCCAACCACAAAGACCAGACAAAGGGAAGGAGAAGGCTGGTGCCAAGGGCGATCGGACTGCGCATAACGATATCGAGCGCAAATATCGCACAAACCTGAAGGACAAAATCGCGGAATTGAGAGATGCCGTTCCTGCGTTGCGAACAATCCCAGAGAACGAAGAGGATGGCGAGGATGCGGGCCAGCCTTCACGTGGCCCAAAAGTCAGCAAGGTGAGTTTATTCCGGGTACAATTTGCAATGGGGCCCGAGAAAGTCCGAGACGGTAATTCTAATCACAAGGCTTCTTCAGGGTGCTGTTCTTACCAAAGCCACCGAGTATATCCACTACCTGGAGAAGAAGAATAAGATGATTGTGCAACAACATCAGGAGCTCTCGAAACGACTACAAGCCTTTGAGCAGCTTCTTAGCGCCACAGCTCGGCCTACATATCAAATGCCGAATTATAGCAGAACACTGTTCGACCCAAGAGCATTCTGCTAATTTTATCTCTGTTGCCTAGACGAAGAGAAGCGCATTTCAATGTAAATATTTCTTATACGGCAATCACTACTCTTTGCATGAGATATGACCAACTACAGAAGAACAACGAGACCATTCAAATAGATATATCGGTTTCTGGTCTCTTCATTTTCACGACTGGTTGTTGCGATCACCCAAGGTTGATGAAACAGACATTGATACCTATGATAAGGGTGGCAGTAGCGTCAAAAGGCTAGATTCCCGGATCATACAAAATGATGACTAAAATGATACAAAGAGTTTACTTTCTCTGGTTATGAGTAATTTACAAAGCTGAGTGATAAGCAGCGACCATTGCAATAATTATGGTCATGCCCGCAGAGCTTCCACATCAGCCACCTCCTTGACAGCCTCGGATGTTAACACGAGTGGCACGTCGTCTAAAACACAAATACTGTCCTCGATGCGTATGGCCATTCCGCGGAAGGGCTCAGGCCACCTTTCGTCGTCAGGCACGTAAATACCAGGCTCGACTGTGACACAATGACCTTGCTGCAGGGGCACACTCCTAGAATATCCAGGCGTATCATGGACATCCAGGCCAACGTAGTGACTCAAGTGATGAGGGAACAAAGTCTGTATTGTCCGCCCATTCCTTCCATCAAATTCAAAGCCCAGCTGTATCAATTGATCTCGCAGTCCATCCTGGGCAATCATGTGGATCTTGTCCAGAGAAAATCCCGAATCCGCACGACACAACGACACAGCCGACCGCTGTACCTTGAGTACGGCTTCATACAGGTCCCGCTGAGCAGGGGTGAACTTGCCGTTGATGGGCCATGTCCTGGTGATGTCTGTGATGTACGTGCCGTACTCACCACCGGCGTCCACCAGTACCATCTCGCCCGGCGGCAGATCGCGGTTGTTGTGCACGTAGTGAATCATGCTACCACGGGACCCGCCCGCCACAACCGGCACATATGCCTGGCCGTCGCAACCAGTCGTGGCGAACGTGTGGTCCAAGAACAGGGCAAGGTCACGCTCATACTTCCAGTCGGAGCCGGATGCATCACCCCGCATTGCGGCCGTGAAAGCTCGCCCCGAGACACGACCTGCGTGGCGCATGTTGGCCACCTCGGCGGGGGACTTGATGGCGCGCAGGGAGTTGACCAGCGGCGCGAGCGGCTTCACCGCGCCGGTGCCACCACCGTACGCGGGGGCGTCTGTGTAGATGGCCGGCGAGGCGGCCTTGGCCAGCTTACCAACCTCGTGTGCGGCGGCGGAGATGGGCCCGGCGACGTCGGCGTTCCACACGTCCATGGCCGCCTCGACGCCACTCCAAGGGCCTGACCACTGCTCAGCCGTGGCGTCCTTGGGCCTGACGTACAGTCTGAATTCGTGGTCGTGCTGACCGGTTTTCCGGATCACGGCCACGGCATCCTGTTCGGCGAATCCCGTCAGGTACAGGAAATTAGAGTCTTGGCGGAAGGGGAAGAAGACGGCGCCAGAGCGGTACCTGAGCTCGGCCGAGACCAGGATAGCGATTCCATTTTCGGGGAGAAGAGCTGCAAGGTTTTGACGGCGATCATAGTATTCTTGTGCCGAGATTCCTGGTGTTACTGAGATGAGATAAATTCAATAGTGAGTACATGTCTTGAACCAAGCGATATGTTAAATTCAGGCTTTGTCTCTGATTTTGGTTTTCGATTTCCTGCCCCTTTGGTTTCATGTTCCTTACATTCTCCAGCCTTTAGTAAGTGCGGGTGAGTCTCATGAACTGGCTGGCCAAATTGCAATTCAGAGGCTGAAACTGTCGTGGCAATCCCCCTTTTACCAAGTCTCTGCGGTGAATTCGTCCATGGTGAAGGTGAATGCTGCAAAGCTCTGATTCTCGATGGGTTTAGTTGCAAGATCCCACTCGCTAATGTCCCTCGACATTTCAATGATGACGATGCCCTCGTTGTTTTTCTGCAAATTCCCACAAGAGCTTGCCGCGCTAGAGGGAATGCCATTTTGACTTTCTTTAAAAAGTGGGCGTGAAATGTGTTTATGAGATCCAATGCCAGTAAGATCTATTTTTCAGCATGAGATTATTGGTGTTCTAAATCACGCTCATCTCGGTTGCTTAGGCCCGTGCTCTAAAAATTGTGCTACGGTGAGTGAAATGGGCCTTTGTTATGAATTACACATTACACACGGCCTCTGGAACAAAGCAGGTGACTACCTAGAGCTTTGACTGCCTCTGAAGAAAAAAACAAAGTGCAATTCCAGCCAGTTTTTCTATTTTGTTTGTTTATTAATAAACCATAAAGACCTGTCAAAGTGAAATACCAAGATACACAGTTCAGCCATAGCCCCTCGAAATCGGCACCATTCCGACCGGGAAATCAAAATAACACAGCCAAGTTCCCGGACGTGACGCCGTTGCTCTGCGGTCGTTGCCAAACTGTGTTGGGCCCCACATGGGCTTACCTGAACTGGCTGTTATTATTGACGCAGGTGGATCGATGATGAGAGCACACCGCACCGACCAAGACGCGGGAGTAGAACTGGCCCGAGCTTCCCAGTCCACGCCAAAGTTTCTTACAGTCGCGCCAAATTCTCCTGTTGCTCAAACATCCTCCTTCTCGGATCGAAGAACCAGCTTCACATTATTGACAACCCCGATAACCCACCACCAACTTACCTGACGGGTGAAAAAGGCTTTTCATTGTGATTGCATCTCACAATTGAAACCCACCAGCTTTATTTATTCGCCATTTTTCACCGTCAACATTCGATGCACAACGTGGCCCGACGCTGACCGTTTTACGTGTGGTTTCTTGCGGGCGTGTTTTGGTGTGGGCGTGTGTGTGGCGGCGGGTTTTCCAAGTCGCGTCTCTACACGCAGGCAACCCCCGCTCTGACCAATACAATTAGCTCCTATCTGTCGGTCCAACACCACATACATCACGCAGCATATTCCATACCACAACACTCGAGTCGGTTCTTTTTGACAAAGTCGAATAAGTCGCTATCGCTCCCGCGAGTCACGGGCAACCCGGAATTCGACTTTTTTTTTTTTGTCCCAGTTCAATTCAGTTGTCATCCAGGCCAAAGGACAGACAGCGAGGCACAGGATATGCCCAGTTCGTCCTGTTGATTTTATGGCAACTGTATCACTGATCCCGTCTCCGGTGTCATTTCACCAGACGGCCATGTCTTCTCGGTCTAGAGTGCCTCTGTCGAGCAACCCAAATGCCGCTAACTCGCCCATGAGGCCCATGGCGGTCGCACATCCCAAACCCGTGAAACGGTCGCATGCCAGCAACCAGCGGGAGGAGCTTTATGGGCAGCCACCTCCAGCCAAGAAGCAGATGATCAGTAACCCATCTACTTATCGCGTGACTGCTCGCTCGCCTGTTAAGGCCAGGACTACAACGCATACCATCACCCAAAGTCGGGCTGTTGGTGGACACAGGGATAGGGACGCCGCATCACAGCAACATGTCAAGGCACAATTGGCAGATGAAGATGTCAATGATTTCAAAAAGTGGGCTGCAGCGCAGAAGCAGCAGTTTGTCAAGCATGTCTTTTATTTCGACAACCTTCCCCAGGAGGTTTTACCCAAAATCGAGAGGCAGATTGCGGCTTTAGGGGCTGTAAGTGTGGTTTAATATTAGCCCATGCCCCCATCTTATCGATGTGTTGCTGATAATGGTTTACAGAGAGAGGACAAATTCTTCTCAATCAGCATTTCCCATGTCGTCACCACCAGGCCTATCCCTCAGCCTCAGACCTCCCAAAAGCCCAAGCTTGACGTGAGCACGAAAACCGACCGCGACGAGCAAGAACCTCAGACGATAAACCCGTCGCTTCTGAGCCGAAACCTGGACTCGACCTGCACTAAGCGGAAACTGTTTGACACACATCCGGCAGGAAGAAGGCCTCCCATACAGCTGGGAGAGGATGTTGTGCGGAGACCCAAGGCACCTCGCCAGCAGAATGATATTTTGGGACGGGCCCTGACCATGGGCAAGAAGATTTGGTCGCTGGAAAAGATGCAGCGCATTCTTGATATGCTCACAGAGTCAGATCCTTACCGCGCAGCTACCCTTGGACAAGGTGGGCGTACCATCAAGACGGTGGAGCAGAGCAACCCGTTGCAGATGTTGAACAAGGAACGTGTCAGTGGCCCTTCGGATCGCGACCCCACAGCATCGACAAAGGAGATGCATATATTCAAGGGTCCGTTCATCTATATCTACGATATAGAGCAGAAGCAGCGTCCGATCATGGCCCGCGAATACGCGAAGGTTGCGGACAAGATGAAGGGGGACTGGCCTCAGTTCCGAGCATCAGGGAGTGGGCGTTGTCCTTTTGTTGAGGACCATGATCAAGAAAAACACCCGAAAAAGGAGCGAGAGGTTACTCGACAGGCAGCTGTGAATGCAGCCGTGGGCTCTGCCCCGAAGCTTCAACCACCTACACAGATCTCGCGTCCAAAACCCATTACTGGAAAGAGACCATTGGCAGAAATGAGTGAAGTCTCGACCAATCGTATTCTATTTCCATCCAAAACAACGACGGGCGGGAATGCTCTCATGGATTCTGCGCAAGGCTCCAAGTTATCCAAAGAGGATGCTCTGTCGAACGCCTTCATTAGCACCAACCGCTCGAGACCTGCGCGAATTTTTGCAGGGGAACCAGTTGCTTCCGGGCTCCAGGCTTCCAACATAACATCCGCTATCCGGTCCCAGATGATATCATCGACCACGGGAACTATTGCTAGTAACAAGTCGGGCGTGAGCAAGGAGGTTCTGGGTCTGCAGCGCAAGGTCCTGGCCAAGAGTGGATCTATCTCTCAGGATCCTAGCTCTCGTCGTCATGCCGAAATGAGTGTGGACAGCGGCCCTCTCAGTCGTTCGACCAGCTTAGGCAACCCTCGGCTCATTTTCGAGGGTGAGGAGACTCAGCATCGACGGACCCATAGCGTTCCCTCAAAGCTCCAGCCAAAGCCCAAGAAGCGTGATCCGAAACCTGGATACTGCGAGAACTGCCAGGACAAATTTGCAGACTTTGAAGAGGTATGTTTAGTCTTCTCGGCCCGCCCTATAGCGTTCATCAACTAACAAGTTGTCAATAGCATATCCAATCACGCACTCACCGGAAATTCGCCGAGAATGATGAAAACTGGGAAGATCTTGATCGTCTCCTCCAGCAGCTCGAGCGCCAGCCTCTTCCTCATCATCACTTGTACAGCGACGAGACCGTCGAGCAGAACTACGACCAGTACTGATGACGAGGGATTTTCACTCGGAGGACTCGGTCACCAGACCAGAGTCTTCATATATTAGTCTAGTTTGGTGGCCTGCAAGGCCTGTTCATGCCACCTCAAACTACTGCTTTAGCGGCTAGTAACACTCCAGTTATGAATCCAACAGAAGCTGTTCAGTCACTTGTCTCCTTTCGCCAGTTGCCACTTTCGGAAATACCCTCGCGCGATTTCGACTTATTGCCAACCAAACAAAATAACCGTTTCACTACTGCTGTTTTCTTGGGCTTTTCGGTTGCCTCCTTATGCTTTCCAAGCCTTTGACTTTTGATTTAACACTTGGTATTTTATATTTTTTTTGCCAACACTCAACGCAACGCATGGCGTCTTTTACTCATACTTATGCATTGTCGGCGGGAATTGTTTATTCTTCCACTCTTTGTTTTGGGCGCAAGCGTTTTAAAACCACTCTTAATACTTTTCAGAAGCACATATATGGACAGCCTCTGTCCCTTTGTCAGTCCAGACCTACCTCAGTAGATCACCACTCTTCTCGATTGGGATAGCAAACAAGCTTACCCCTCGGGTCAAATGGAATCCAAAATTCTGGCTTCAAGAAGATTCGCATAGCAGTTGGGAGGTGCATTATATTGGAAGCTTGCTCTGATGCCTTGGTCGAAGAATATGTTCGTCAGAGCCTATGGCTCCCTCATGGTCTGTGGGTGATGAAGGAAGAAAGATCGCGGGATGGATATATATCATAGGCTCATAGTAACTTGTATGATGTAGAATTATCAATGGAGAATCCTGATTGAAACAATACGGGGATCGAACAGCGGCTTTGATGAGGTTCGTGCTGATAAAACGCCGGTTTCCATCCCAAGTGTACTCCGCAAGAGTAGGGGTTAAGCCTTACGGTCCCGGGGAATGACGCGCGATGTGGGGTAAGCTTCTCCAACGCTGAGGTGGGGTTTGATCTTCATAGCGTAGTGCTGTTGCTAGTCCCCTAGGTCTAGTCTGGTCTGGTCTAGCCTTTGGACTGCATGTAACCTTTCGTTCGACGCATCAGCTTGGTTACCTTGATACGTTGGTTGCTGATCATACCACTGGTCATATGTCCAGAGGTGTTCGTTGTGAACAGACAGGAAATAAGACGGGTGCGACCAACCACTTGTCCATGCTTGGTTGAGGCCTCGTTCACAATGTCATCCCCACCGACACGTTACACGCGCAACCCGCAGCTACGGCGCCCGTCCATCTCGACGCCAACGCCGCCGCTGCCATCCTCCTCAACGACAGCTCCCGCGTCCTCATCTATAACTCCTATCCCGGACGACGCGCCCGATGCCGACGACGACAATGACGCATCCCCACCATCTCCGGACCTACCGCTGACCATGTCGGCGTCGGTGATGCTGACACAGCTCCCGCGCGACGCTACGGCCGCGCTGGCGACTGCGGGCGAGTTCCCCGCAGACCAAAAGGTCGTGGTGCGCTTCAAGCCGGTTGGTGGCAGCGCGCCGGCGCTGAGGAAGGAGCTGTGCAAAATCAGCGCCGCGCAGCGGTTCGAGGCGGTGGTCGCGTACCTGCGGCGTACCCTCAAGGTCGGCAATGGCGAGAGCGTGTTTCTGTACATCAATTCAACGTTTGCGCCCGCCCTGGATGAGATTGTCGGCAATCTGCACCGCGTTAGTAACTTGCCCCCCCCCCC
>NW_022156719.1:2419198-2609803 GCF_004355905.1 Pyricularia grisea | reverse complement strand
CCCCCCCCTCCCAACGGCTATCGGGTTACGCGGGATGAATGCGGAAAGAATTGATATCAGTTGCTGATCTGCTTTGAGTGCTCAAACAGTGCTTCAAGGACTCGAACGGCCAACTTAACGTATCTTACTCCATGACTCCTGCGTTTGGGTAGTGCGTCTTTGCGTTAGTGCCGTGGACGATCTATAAGCTTGCAGCACTCTTCAAAAAAGAAAGAAAGAAAAGACCTGCTCAGATAGTCTATTAAATGCCTATATCTTTGCCTCCCAGCGACGATATGCAGGCTGATGGGTGCCTCGAGGCCTATGAACGGCCGAAAAACAAGGTATAAGTATGCAAATCTAAACAATGCCGCTCCATGCAAGCACAATGCCCATGTACTAATACGCAACTCCAACGCTATACAGTAATTATGCGCATCAACGCTCGTAGGTCTATTCCAAACTCTTCTCACCCTCAATCACGGCTTTAAACGCAGCCAGCTCCTCGCTTGGCATCGGATACGTATGCTCGGGGCCAGGATAGGCTCTGCTCTTCACCTCATCTCTATAAGCCTCGATCGCCCTCATCGACTCTCCCCAAACGTCTCCGTACTTCTTGACAAACTTAGGCAGGTAGCGGCCAGGCGGGAAGTTGCCAGTCATGTCGATCTGCACCAGGACCTGTCCAGAGCAGCCATTGCCCGCGCCGATACCAATGGTAGGGATGGACAGCTTCTTAGTCAACAGGGCAGAGACCTCGGCGGGGACGGCTTCGACGACCGTGGCAAAGCACCCGGCTTCTTGCACTGCTAGGGCATCTTGCAGGAGGGATTGGGCTGCAGCAGATGTTTTGCCTTGAACCCGGAATCCACCGAGCGAGTGTTGGCGTTGGGGAGTCAGACCAATATGGCCGAGGACGGGAATGCCAGCTCCAGTGATTTTGCGAATCGTCGGCGCCATCTCCCGACCGCCTTCGATCTTGATTCCCTGCACCCGGCCTTCCTTGACGAAGCGGATAGCTGTCTGAAGAGCTTGTTCGGGTGAAACCTCATATGAGCCCATAGGAAGGTCGCCAATCTTAGTTGCTATGTTAGCATGAGGAATGTTGTTGGGCCGGGGTGGTACATGCAAGGGAGATGGATGGAGTGGGGTCGAGGGGGACTTACAGTGAAAGCGGATTTTGTGGCCCTTGCGACCGAACGGCAGTGCAGCAACATCTCCTCCAACACGACCTCGCTGGTATCCTCCATACCAAGGGCGACCATAGCCAGGCTGTCGCCCACGAGAATGATGTCCATGCCGGCAGCATCGGCGACATGGGCGCTGGGAAAGTCATGCGCCGTCATGACGGTGATTGGTTCTCCTTTTTTGTAGAGGGAACGCAGGGTACCGAGGGTTACCTTCTTGCGCTGGTTGGCAATAGGTGAACCCATTGGTGAATGCGAGCTATGTCTGCATTGTTGTTGTTGCTGCGGGTTCTGTGAGGTCGCAGTAGACGCCTGGACTGGGCGGGTTGAAGGTCTTGCCGGTGAGGCTGCAATGCTGCTCAAAGCGCGGCATGGCTGTTGTATCCTGAGCAAGTCGATCGCGCGACCCCTGACCAATGTGGAAGCCACTGAGGTACACGACCGGGCCAGGGCATTTGTGGCTGCGGGCGGGTGCATGTTTACAGTACCTGTGGTCACGTGCAACGATTGCAGTGGTGGAAGGTACTGTGTACTTGGGGAAAAGCACGTGCTCAAGAGTATGGATGCACAAAAAAGGAACAACCTCTTGCGTAAACGTAATTTGCTCTCAAGTTGCAACCCAAGTTTTCCTGCTTTAAAATTTGATTATGAGTGACGAAGATTGGAACAAAAGAAGAGAGAATACATGACAGAAATTTTTTCTGGGGCTTGGCCACATTTCGTTCTTTAATAACTAAGGTCATGATGATTTTTGCACGCGTACATTGGGGAACATCTCTCAAAATTCTGGTGTTTTTCTAATCCCGGACTGACCAGCAATGGCTCGGACAGGGGTACAGACATGCGCAAAGTACCCTATTCATACTTTCTGGCTGTGAGAGTGACTTGCAGACCCTTTATTTTGTCAACCGCTTGGACGAGACGGGCACGTGACCTATTCCCACTTTTGTGTTTTGAAGGTGAGTGAGCATTACCGCAGGAGCCGAGGCTCGAAACTGGACGGACGGCAAGTGCCTGAAGATCGGATCTTCTTGGGAAACCCCCCCGCGGCGGACGGCGTGGGAACGAATCCCGGTGGGTGGTCAGAGTCAGGTGGACTCCGCTTATTCACCGTTGACTCTTTGCGATCAGCGTTACCATGGCGGCATTGCCACATCAGCGGCTATACCTTTTCTATTCATTGCGTTAATTAATACTGAAAAGTAGTGTAGCGTACTACATACATAGTATTATAGTCTTACACACATACAGTAGTCTGCTGCCGCGTTGGACGACTGTTAATATTGCTTGGTTTGAATTGTGCTCTCCATGCCAAGTCTGTTGCAGCTAGAATACACCCTTACTATACAGTGTGTACAGTACATCAGGGGTGAATCAGGGGCCATCGCCTCTAGGTCTCGAAAAGAGATCTTGCTCACCGATTTTACGTGCCTAAACTAGTCAAAGCCTGCTAATCAAGCCGTAGTCTTCCAGAAATATGGTCCGATCCATCTAGGTCGCCGAATGTATTGACAGTGAGACGAACACTTGTCAGTTGCTCCCATCCTAGGTTGGCGCCACCAATTGATTCGGCAAGCTTTCTAGCGATGCACACATCTGTAGCGCTGCACCACAAAGCAATTGCGTTTAACCTGCTTTGTGAAAGGGGTGGCCCCAGGCCAGGTGATTCAAACAAGCACGTTTTAACCTCAAGGAACTCTGGCGTCTCGTGACTTTTTTAGTGCTTTGGGCGGGGGTGCGGCGAACTGCTATGCTTTGCTTTGCTTGCTTGCTTCCATTCCCTTATCGGATATAACTGGGCTTGCCAGTTCTAGCCTTATCGAGGGGTGGGTTGCATTCGTGATCCCCGTCAATGACATGGAGCAGCCCGCGTCTCGTCAGGCCCCGACTCCCCGCGCTGCATGAGCCAACTGCTTAACTGACGACATCTGCCCAAACCGTTGCGTGCACAACAGCAGCTCTTCTTAAACCCCCATTTTTTAAACCCAACAGCCAAGTACCCCTTTGGTCGTTTTCGTTTTGAAAGACGGCACTCTTACACCCTTTTTCTTCTTCTCTTTTTTTTTTTTTTTTTTGGCTGCGCATCGAAACCGATCCCAACTCGCAACGACCAAGTCCCCGCTTGCTGTGTGTTGCTCCGACAAACAACCAAAACCGTTCGTTCCGACTCGTGTGCGGCCCGACGATAAAACCCACGTAAATTACCCCAACGACCCGGTCCGTAAGGCTGGTGCAGCGATAGCACCTAGTACAATAACCCACGGCATCCGTAAAGCCGGAGGCGAGCACGACGAAAACCGTTATTCGAAACAGCGAACAGATAACCTGCCAAGATGAGTAGTCCACGGAGGAGGATCGAGACGGATGTAAGTGCAGCAGAGCCAAACGACACCGAACAAAGAGCTCAGTTGCTGACAGTTTTCTTTGGCTCTATAGGTCATGAAGTTGGTTTTTATCTCGCCTAGCCTCCGCCCTTTGTGAGGGATACCAAGCTAACAGATGTTTTTTTCGCGCCAGGATGTGAGAAGATGTCCCGAAGAAGCCCTCATAGCCTCGTAGCTAACAGGTTGAAAGGATGATGAGTGACTATGAGGTCACCCTCGTCAACGACAACAGTATGTGGTACACCCAAGGCTTTTACTCGCTGCTCGGCCTTAATATTCCCGCGTCGAGATGCTGCAGCTGCTAACATATCGCTTTCTGCAGTGTAAGCGTGGCACATAACTATTCCCATCCGATCACGATGCAACGCTCCCGCGAGAGCGCACTTTCGCAACCACTTATGAGTTCTAGACGAGACGGACGACGAGACTAAACAGTGTGGCTATGATAGGCAAGAGTTTTACGTTGTGTTCAAGGGTCCTGAAGAGAGTTAGTTCCACTACGCCAACAAAAGCTGCCCCAGGCTCTACATCTACAGTCTTTACCCACAGCGAATTGGTTCGAGAGTAAGGCTAACGCGGTTTGATCTTGGAAATCAGCACCCTTTGAAGGCGGAACCTGGAAAGTTCACGTGGAGCTGCCAGATCAGTACCCATACAAGTCACCCAGCATCGGATTCGTGAACCGCATATTCCACCCAAACATCGACGAGTTGTACGTGGCCTATACGCACTGTGATGACTTGGTGGAAGTGGTAAACTTTGTCGCTGACGCTTAGTGCGATCAAACTAGGTCGGGATCTGTATGTCTGGATGTGATAAATCAAACATGGTCGCCCATGTTCGACATGATCAACATCTTTGAGGTGTTTCTGCCACAGCTGCTCCGGTATCCGAACCCGACCGATCCGCTGAACGGTGAAGCGGCTGCACTGATGCTTAGGGAACCCAAGTCGTACGAATCCAAGGTTAAAGGTCAGTCTATGCCTTGACAACAGCTGTAACTTTTTTACATGTACTAATTCTGCAAGTAGAGTACGTCCAAAGATATGCAAGCAAGGAGGCTGCGGCCGATGCAGGAAATGAGAGCGAGGATGACAGCGACATGTCGTCCGTGGCCAGCTTTGGTGACGAAGATGAGGAGCCCGCCGGAACTATGGACGACGTGTAGGGGTCCAACACTTCGTAGATGTTGGCCTCATCAAGCCTGAGGGTCAAAATGATATCGAGTGTTACGTCACAGTCACTATCGTGGTCTCTGTTGTCGAAGTTTCCGCACCCCGAGGACAGGTATCTGGAAGGCTTCTTGGCCAGGCCGTCTGCCAGACCGTCAACGGAACCTTCATCATGAACCGGTCGTTCTGAACCTGCAACGGCAGGACGGAGAAATTTGTGCAGACACTTGTTTGCCGGACTCGCCCTGAAGCAGGAGCAATAACGACAGCGGTGAAAGCTCTTCGTTGCCAGGGGTCCTACGCGACGTTCGGCCTTGTCCTCGACATGTGGGTATTGGTCATCACTGGGATACACGCTTTCTTTTCGCGTTTTATTGATCTTCGCCACTCAATCGATCACACAGTCCAGGAGTTTATGGGGCATCAGGAACGGATTATGCTGGTTTTTCTTTCATGACATGCTGAATTTGGCTGTCGACTTTGCTTTGAAATCACGGGTTTATTTTGCCGGTTCTCTTTTTTTTGTTTTTCTGCTTCGTTTTTGTCTACTTTTGGTACAGGCGTTCATGATACTCTCGTCTATGTAGGTAATTCCAGGACGCAAGTTGGCAGCTGCGGTGAGTAGCAAACTGCTTGACAGGATGTGGGAGAAGTGTAAGCAATGAATAAACAGTTGTCAGGATATTAGTCTTGACATGAAGAAAAACACAATTGGAACTGCCTTACTTCGGCCGACTGAGAGGATTTAGACTAGTATAGACTAAATCTAGTTTAGGTCAGCTACCTAGCCGTAAGGTAAAGACCTCTTTTTCAACGTGGGTTTTTCCACGTCGTTTTAGGGCTTGTGATTTTTATAAACGAAGTCGACAAATATCTCTCAATGTCGATGATTTTTCCACCTCTTGTCAGAATATCTGTCAGATCGAGCAGGTGATGGATAAGGTTTGGTGTCAAATGCAAAGGTCACCGACACTCAGCCACTGAGGGCAGGGCAGGGCAGCACAGGACCTACCTTACACTACCCCACTTTTTGTTGGTATACCTTCAATTAGAACTAGTAAATCAGCAGCCTGTCTTGCCATGCATGGTGTGGCCCTAAGCTGGGCTGAAGTCCCGTAAGCTGGGCCTGACTACCTACCTACTTTGTGAGTTGAAGGGTTGCATCGACTGGACTTATTACTGCCTGTCCGTTACAGTCATATCGCAGGAACAACTCAGGCAGAATTCGCGGTTAGCAAACAAACACACGATTGATTGCATCATCAGACTTCCAAATGCGGGAGCGCAGTCGTTACACCTTTGCGACCGTTGGTTGACTCGACAGAAGTTGATTTTCTTTCATTGAGGACACAGCCATTTCCGATATCCTTAATTAGAATCGGTGTGCGGTTCGCAAACAGGTTTATCATTTGTTTCATTTTTCATTTTTTTTTATTTTATTTTCTGCAACCGGCGCAATATACCATTGTCTTTGCATCGCGACAAAGCTTACCTACCTTAGTTTAATACTGTCGTCCGATCGCGTTCACTAGGGAGGCCTATCGGTAATGCCAGCACTCTGCATGGAGAGAACATTGGATCAGACAAAGCGCTCGAAATACATAAAATCTGTCGTCAGGCGCATGAAACCATCATCTGTCGCTCCAATGGGAAACAACTGCACGTCGGTAGACAAGGAAAAAAGTGAAGGAGACGCCAGAGACACAACACCCCCACAATCACCATCCGCGACAACCTCAGCTAAATCGTCACTGCCATTAAGGAAGTCACGGTCGGGCATTATCACGCGCGCGCAATCTAAGCTCGTGAAGAAGACCCCCGCACATCAGGAGGACCATCCCCTGCCTGGAGCTTTCTCGCCACCAAAGTTGAAGCGCAAAATCGACACCGCCATGGATTCGTCATCGTCAGTGGAACAGGGCGCAAACTGGAGTACGCTCTCTGCGTTGGACGAGGCCGTGCAACAACGACGGCGGAAGACACCAGTGACCTCTCACGGTCAACCCTCCAAGCAGCATCTGCGCTGGACCCCCATTCCACTGTCCTTCAAGTCGGATGAGCCCGGATTGTCAGAGTATGAAAATGCGCGCGCAGAGCTGAAGTCTCGGGAGCATACCTTGGCATTTGACCACGACTGCTTCGCGGATGCGACTGGGCCTGAGCGAGAGGCCAACAAGGTTTTGCAGCGCTTGAGGGGAAAAGACGCAAAGCTGTTTGCCAACGCCCCCAAGACCTCAGGTTTCAGTGGGCAAACGCATGATCGGCATATGGGGGATCACTTCCTCTATAACGTTGACCTGATAAATCAGTCGGCCCTTTTCAAGGTAGCTCGGCGCATGCCCAAGGGTACTCATCTTCACATCCATTTCAACTCATGTCTTGACCCAAGATTCTTGCTAGATCTAGCCAAGGATCAAGAACGCATGTTTATCCATAGCAACAGGCCACTGCTGCAGAAGAGCGACCTTGACCTATGCGAAATACAATTCAGCATTGTTCCCGTCGAGAAGGAGGAGCCCGGTTGGAACGTGTTCGAGCCAGGCTATGTGGGAGGTAAATGGATGCCATATGCTACGTTTCGCGCCCAGTTCTCGGGCACCGGTTTGGTAGAGAGCTCCGTCGACGAATGGTTGCTCAACAAGCTCGTGTTTGGAGTGGACGAGACCTATGGAATACACCAAACAGTCACAGGGTAAGTCGGACACAGTTGTTCTTTCTTTGCCCAACTTACTCGCTTTTGCTAACCATAACTGGAAATGAAGAGCTTGGGAAAAGTTCAATGGCCGTACTCGTATGATGAAGGGCCTTTTCAACTACGAAACTGCGTTCAAGAGCTACACCCGCGCGTGTCTGCAGGATTTCGTGGATGACAATATCCAGTACGCAGAGATCAGGCCAAATTTCATGCATACGAACCAAGTTTTTTACGACGACGGCTCGGCCAAGCACAACAATGAATCGATAATGGAGATGATCGAGCAGGTTTGTGAAGAGTTTATGCCGCCGGCGCATCAGAATGGCCGAAAGGTATACTTTAAAGGCATTAAGGTCATATACTGCACGCCAAGGATATTCAAGAGAGAACAAGTGGCGAATGCCCTGGACGAATGCATCAAGTTCAAAAAACGGTGGCGCAATCTGATAGCTGGTAAGTCTACGTCTTATGTGGTCTTGGGAGTTGTTGGTTTTTATTAACTTGTTATTTAGGTTTTGATCTTGTGGGCGAGGAGGCTGCCGGGTATCCCCTCAAGTTTTTTGTCCCGGAATTTCTCAAATTCAGGGAGCAATGTGACAAAGAGAACCTCGATATTCCTTTTCTTTTCCACTGCGGAGAGACTCTTGAGATGGGTGACGACACACCCGACGGCAACCTGACCGATGCGCTGCTTCTCAACTCGAAGCGTATCGGCCACGGTTTCGCCTTGGCACGCCACCCGTACATCATGGAACAAATGAAGAAGCGTAACATTTGCCTCGAGCTCTGTCCCATCTCGAACGAAGTTCTGGGCTTGACCCCGAGGGTCAAAGGGCACGCCATGTACAACCTGCTGGCGAACAATGTACACTGCACCTTGAACAGCGACAACGGCACCCTGTTCAAATCCTCGCTGAGCCATGACTTTTACCAGATGTTTGTGGGGAGGAGCGACACTACGATTCACGGCTGGAAGCAGCTCATCAAATGGAGCATCGAACATGCCTGCCTCACTGACGATGAGCGCAGTGAGGTCAACGAGCACTGGGAGCAGCTGTGGGCCGAGTTCGTGCACTGGTTGATCGAGGAGTACAAGGATCTTGAGGCGGATGATAACGAGATCTAGTAGACGAAAGACATTTCAAACATTATGATTATTGTCATTTTGGGGGGGGGNGGGGGGTTCATTTTTTTTTGGGTTTTTTTTATTATTTGCATTGCAGCTGGAGTTTTAGCATCGATATGGCCTGGATAGTTTACAGAGGCGTTAGACTAGAGGGTGGGTGGTAAACCAGGGAACTCATTGTAAGGAGTTGGGAGTTACAGGGGTTACTGAACGGATGATTCTTTTTCCTCACTCTGGTGATTCTTCAAAGCACATAAAGTCAAACGAAATGAGGGGCCAAGCTAACTTGACGACCAGCTTTATTGCTCCTTTGGGATTGTTACACATTTGTTTTTATACTTTGACAGTGGTGGCGTGGGTCAAGAGGGTGGCTGTGCAAGTTTTTTCTGCACTTCACATGGAACCTTGCCTCAGATTTACATACTTAAGATGTCCAACTACAACATCAAGAACCAACCGGGTAATTCACTACCTATGTCTACATAGTAGAACACACCTAGTTAGGCACAGCCACCCAGGCGCCCGTTGAAAATGCCAACTTTACCCCTAACTGCCTGAGGCTGTGGATAAGCCTGCTTAAGGCCGACGCTGTGTAACCTTGGCAAGAGGCAAGGCGGCGAGTTACATTAAAAGACTCTGAGACTCTTTTGAAAATCAGACTTGCAATCAACACAAACGGGGCAGAGGCGTACGGTTTCTTTTTCTTTTTCTCTGTCCAGATCCTTGGGGTTTGTCTGGCCTGTCACTTGCATGTTGTCGAATGGTTCGTCGCAGAAACCTGACCAGTCGTCTTCTTATGTGATGTTTTTGCCCTCGTTGCTTGCAAGTCTAGCACGTCAGCCCTTCAGCCACAACGGCAAGGGTTGTTTCACTGTTGAAGGTGCGCTTTTTTTAAAAAAAAAAAAAAAAATCATGGCTGCAACTCGTTCCATTCCTCGACTGTTTTTAGTTCTATATGTATAATTTGGGGTGTATCCCCGCTGTGTCTGCTTCGGTAATAAGTTTATTCGAACCAGTATAGCTTTTGCATAAATGCCTGGTTTACTTTGATATGCTTTGCTCATATCACGTCATACACTAGGAATAACCCTGTACACCTTACATAGTGAGTCTGGTTAGATACCTACCTATTTTGGTACCCAAGGCATCCAGCTAACTCCTGTGCACTACAACCGGTCCAGGAGGGTACCAAAGTGTTGGGGACCAGCTCTGAGGCAGCTCTCGTCTGGTAGCATCCTACCTGCTCAGCCCCGGCCTCTAAATCCTTTCGGCCCATCGTCAAAGCCTGCGGGGAAAATATGACAGAACCAGAGTTAACCCGGAGCGCCATCTCACAATGGTGGCCCAAGGTCCCAAACAACAAGACGGACAGCCTGGAATGGCGGCTGGACGTCATCACGCTGCTGGCAGTCATCGGCGAATCTTCCATGGCTGAGCACTCGCAGACCATCACCGCCTCCAGCCTGTGCCTGCTGCCGCGCATCCTCCCCGCGCCCCAGGCGCTCCTCAAACCGTCCAGGCCGCAGAGGATGCCGCAGACGCCGGCCAAGCTGACGGGCGTGCACAGCGGCGTCGTCCTAGACACGGTGGGCTTCTTTGCCAACATCATCCACCCGCTCGACAAGTTGCAGCCGTTTGAGTTTAAGATACTCAGGATTGAACATGCAGACCTCGTTTCCTCCGTCACGAGACCTGCGGCCGCCAGCGGTTCGCTTGGAAAGCTGCGTTATATGTTGCGGGGTATTTTTCGTTTTAGGCGTGACAGGGAAGATTTCGAACTGCAAGCGGGAACCAGGCCCGTGGAAGATGACAGCATCAACCAAACAGGAAGTACAACCGCTGTGGACAGCCAGCGCGTGACCGACCCAGAACGGGGCATCCACCGGCGACAGACCAGGTTTGACAGGCTCACCGACATTGTGTCCGACCCGGTCCCGGTCAACCAAGCGGAGCGGCCCGCGGTCCCAGCGGCGCTGTTAAGCCCATTGCACATCCTGGCCGTGTTGAGCATGATGCTCACCGCCGCACTGCTCGTCGGGGCGGGGGTCTGGACCGACGGGCCGGCGATCATGGCGGTGTCCCTCATCAGTCTACAGAGCAGCCTCGTGGGATACGCGAGCTGGTGGAAGCCGGTGCTGATGCTGCGGACACACAACCATCGGGTGCCGCCCGGCGACGTCATGATCCGCACGCGCGAGGGCGCCTTCATCCTCATCCGCTGCACCGAGGACGTCGCCCGTGAACTGTACACTGCCGGGACAGAGGAGTGCAGGTATCACATCGGCGAGAGGTGGTACAAGTTCATGATGGGGCTGGGCACCATGATGCTCATGCTGTCGACCGTGCTGCTGGGCAACTGCTCCTGGTACATGCAGCTCTTTGTCGGCTCGAGCTACATCTGCCTAAACGCAATGTACTGGGCCATGGGCATGCTGCCACGGAGCTTGTTCTGGGACCTTAGCCGCTACGAATGTAACGGCGAGACGCCGCTCGAGCTGCAGGATGCGCACTTGCCCACGGAAAAGAAGCAACAGCAAGGCGGCGGCAGTCTTGTAGATGATCAATACGAGGGTGTCCCCAGCTTCACGCGGACGCTGTGGTACGCGATCCGGGCCACCAAGAAGACGGGCTGGGTGCAACGCAGCGGGGCGGCACCCATGACGGAGGAGTGGAAGGAATGGCTCCGCCAGGCCGAGGAGGCGGCACAGGACGAGGGGACGGCGGCGGAGTGGAGGGCCGTCCATCGAATGATGGAAATCATCGCCCATCAAGTCGGAGACCAGGAGGCGACGCAAAGAGGGTCGCCAGTCCCGGTTGTGGATGATCCTGGGAGGCAGCATGCACCACTCAGTGAGGTTCAGGGGCTCGCTCCTGGGTCAAGCGCGGTGCCTGCCATGAATCATCTATGATTTTGTTACTTTCTGGCCAATATTTTGTCGGTGTCAGCAGGTTCTGTCGCTTGTTTGATCATTGCATGAACAGTCAAAAAGTCAATAGAGCAAGTTTCATGTTGACGATTTTTCTTCTTTGCATATATAGCATGAGTTCAATGTCCGTTCAGTAAGCCAGCCATTCAAAATATGATACCTGAGTGGTCCTCCTTTCTCACAAACTGTCGAGACAATTTGAATGATTGACACCATTCCATTTTGTTACATCGCACAGAACAAAACGAGACACAAACCACTCGAACCTGATCAAGTCAGACATATCCATTCATCGTCGTCAAGACCCGAATGTGCAGATTCATTTTGACTCTGGAGCTCTTGATGTTGGACTGTTGGTGTATGTAAATGTGATCACAAGACCAACGAATGAGGTCAACCATGTCGTTGACGAAATCAGGTCGGAAGGATATTTGCTAGGCATGCAGGTGACCAAAAAGGCTTTACTGTCGAACAGAGAGGCTCGGGAGAAGTTGGGTCACGTAGATAAATGCCCGGGACACTTTCCGATAGTTTGCGGGGGAGACACACCCGGTCCTTGCCGGCCCACGTACCCAAGTTTGCGTGTGTCCATGTTTCGGCCGGCATGAGAATAATAAAGGCAATATCCGCAAAAGCCGCAATCCGCTCTCTGTGTTTCTGGTTCAATGCGGAACCGAGAGTGGAAATTGAGGCAGGTGTCCGCTTCGGGATCTGAATTGGCATGTAAGACGGCGCGATTATGGTGCCGCTTGAAATAAACCTTGTCTACCTATGTAATACTTTTTGGGACCTCGCAAGATGGAGTTTCCCATTAAAACAAAAAAAATTGAAAAACCGCAAGCCCCGCCAAGAAAACACAACCAAAATATGGATCCGGGGGATCGGGGTTTGGCGCTTTGGCGAGTGCAGGGGGCCTTAGTAAACCACCAAATTACATACGGTAGATACTATTTGCAGACCCACCCCCTTGCTTCAAGCCCAGGCTAGACTTTGGAGAAGGTGACTCACACTTTTTCAGGTCGCCAAACTGAGACGTCCGCCTTTTGCAAAGTTGAATTGATGAGTTTGATTCGCCAGAGTCCTAGTTCTCTAAGGGATACACGAGGCATTTTCAAAAAGTAATCCATTGAATTGAAGAATTGAAACATCGTACTGTAGCGTTAGTTAGTTTCTCCACTTTCCGGCGAGATACCGAGTACGTTTCCAGCACGGCGGTACCAAGTCCTATCATGGATAACAATGCATGGGCGCAGTACCAACACACTTCTTACCAAGAACCTCAAAATGTGCCGGCCAGGGTGTCAGGTTCATAGCACGGTCAGAGTCAGGACACCGCGAATAAGCCTAGGTCCTTTTGCTATTTGATCCTAGTCTAGTATCCGTCGCAAATCCTTCAAAAGTTCAGGACTGTAGAATGTAACAGATTACAGTGGCCGCGTCCAGATGCAAAAATTTCGGAATCCTTGCTGTTATCCCGACGTACCGCCGCGGCAAGCAATCCATAACGCCGCGGAGATCGGGCTCCGCTTTTCTGCCACGAACCTGCAGTTGAGGATTGAATCCTAGGAATATTCTACTCAGTGCCTAGGTACCGAGTAGAGCAAACAAATCATACCTCGGGATTGCATTGATTATTGGTTTTATGCTTCTTTTTTTATCCCATTTTTTTCAGATCAGACCAATCCCAACTTCAATCACTTGGTACTTTGGCATAGCTCCCACGGCTGGTTAAAAGAGACCGTGTCCGATTTGTTGTTTTACATGTCCTTTGGTCCTATACCCGTGTTAATTGCGTAGGGCTGATGAAGCGCCCATTGATACTGTAGGGTCAATTCCGGTGCTGGGTATTATTAATAAGATAAAGGGTGGGTGAACGACATCACTAGGACATGGACACGAGGCCTGAATACGCACTCAGCCCCCCCTTCAAGCCCACCCAATGGAACCGGCAAACACATCCATTCCATCACATACTAGGTGGCTTGGTGGATAGACAGGCAAGACAAGGTAAGGTACTTGGTAGTTGATTGCTCCATACTATCAATGCAGTCTGCAAGGCTCAGAAACTCGCCTAAAGTCCTGCGTCGTAATATGTGTGGAGGAGTGAGATGAAAATGCATTTGTATGTCTGGAATAAGCTGCAAGACGACGACGAACATATAATCCGACTGGCAGGAGATTCGTCATTAGGCCACATCCTGATGTCTTGATTTGTCAACCAAGTTGACCAAGGCAGCGTTGCCCCATAAGTAAACCGGCAGGCAGCGCTTTTGAGCACCATCAAAAATGTTGCTACCTACCTACTCAGTCGCATGCGCTAACTAGGAATCCGTGGCCAGGCTGAGAGGTACTTTAGGACCTGTACGCGGTCCTTGTCCCCGGCTCGCAGCTATCGGCCAATGAAAATGCTGTCGCGTCCAGTACCCATCACCAAGTTTGATTGGTTGCGGTTGGCGGACGGCCCAAAGAGGCGGAGCTCGTTGCGCGACCGTGCTTCTTTCTTGTTCTTGCCTGTAAGGTATAGAGTGAGTGACATGATTGATCACGGTAGCACGGGCGACTATCACGGCTCAATGGGGCGCTTCTCAATCTTTTCAATATGGTCGCCATGGGAGTCGTTAATTACCTTGAGTTCCCTGCAAAATAATTGTAATGATGCGCCTTGAACTATACGAACCCTTGATTTCTCAATGGGCGTTTTTAACGCACCAATCGTTTTTGTCATGGCCCTCAAGAGCACACCGGGCTATTTCTGGCTTAGCGTTGAAAAGTGTGACTCACACTTCCTTCCCCTGGTAATGATGGAGGGGGAAGGGCGTGGAAGGGCGCAACCCACTAGCGCCAAACCTTGTAGAGGTACTTCAAGCCTGCTGATGCGCTAACGAAATTTGCAATGTTCGGCTGCCAAATACGTTAGGCAGCACAAGTCACTTTCAAACTGTGTTACACCGAACGCACTGGACTGTCAGCCAGCAGTTGGCTGCGCTTGCCTGGCCTTCCATACAGACCGTTGTGGGTCCCGTTTGGCCTCGCAAGAGTGGTTTCTGCCTGAGAAAACCTACAAAAGTGCCTTACTTCCCACAAATCTTCATAGCCCCTCCGAATCTTTCTCCCTCCCAACTCCAAATCATTTTACTCCCACAAAAAAAAAGCAAGCACATTCATGATCGCCAAAATGCGGTCCTAAACTCTTCCCCAGTCGGCACGATTCCGTCCCCAACCTCGTTTCAAAATACTCTTTATACTCAAAACTCGTCACACCCTTCAGTTCCTCCTGCAAAGGTCGACCTGAAGTCCAGCTCTGCTAGTCACAGCTTCGGCTCCAGTCTCTTCACAACCGCCGCCATTCCCGGCTTAGACGCCCCAGTCTTCACCACGGATTCACAACAGTCACCATGGCTTCCCTCCAGTTCTCCGAGCCTGCCGGCATCATCCGCGCAACAGCACTATCAACATCTGCCACCACAACAGGACTTTGTTCTGTTCGATACGCCGCGGCGTTCGCATCAACCTAGCCGATCTATCTCGCAATCTTCCACCATCGGAAGTGCCTCTCGCAACCACCCTTCTGCCTCGCCATCAACGCAGAACCAAAGAGTCGCA
This sequence comes from Pyricularia grisea, assembly GCF_004355905.1. NCBI lineage: Eukaryota > Fungi > Ascomycota > Sordariomycetes > Magnaporthales > Pyriculariaceae > Pyricularia > Pyricularia grisea. The sequence continues at coordinate 2,594,730 of NW_022156719.1, read as the reverse complement.
CAGATCATACAGGCTACAGGACATTCGACCACCTCAACGGCTTTCACAAATCGGCTTAGCACGCAGTTCCCAAAACAGTTTTACGCATCCTCAGCACCCAACTCGACTGTGGCCCTAACGGCAGATCGCGCAAGACCTGCACGACCGCCTGTGCCTCTGTTCTCTCAAAGTACCGGAAACGTCACCCAGATCCAAACCAAGATGAACAACACATCAGGTAAATCTTCTCCTTACTCCACCGCGAGCCCATCGCCGACATCGTCATCTTCCCAAAACTTACACTCGTCTCACTTAGATCTGGGTTTGGACGATTTCACCGCCTTTGGCGGTGGAGCTTCTGCGTTCCCCTCGCCCGCCATGCCGGGCGTCTTTGACATTGCCTCCACGACTGCAAGCACGATGGGCACCGTCTCTCCTCAGGACTTATTCCTGTCGGACAACTTCATGTCGGCCCCCAACTCGACCGCTTTGACGACCCTCACTTCGCCGTCCCTTTATAATGGGTCACCCGAGTTTGGCGACAGCTACGATGTCTCTCCAAACTTTGTTGGGAACGACCTGGAATCGGCAGGCGAGTCTGCTTGGTTCCCGCTCTTCCCCCAGGAGAACACCAACGTGGCTGCGCCTCAGTTACCGCAGGAGCTCGCTGCTCCTACTACGCAGCAACAACAGTCTCCTGCGGCGGGATCTGAGGACCTCGAGGCTGCCCCGTCTCCTGCTCCCCGGCGCAAGTCTGGCAACTCGCCTACATCTTCTACCGGTCGTCATTCATCAGTTAGTGGAGTCAACGCTCGCCGTCGTGACAAGCCTCTGCCTCCTATCGTTGTCGAAGACCCAAGCGACACGGTAGCGATGAAGCGTGCTCGCAACACTCTTGCGGCACGCAAGTCTCGTGAGCGCAAGGCCATGCGCTTTGAGGAGCTTGAGGACAAACTTGAGAAGCTCACGGCTGAGCGTGACCACTTCAAGAACCTTGCTAAGCAATACGGTGCCCCTGTTTGAACTGCTTTATTATTGTGCTTTACATCACCACGCTCGGGTGAACTGGAGGGAGGATCTTGGGATTTCCCTTCATCTGTTTTTATTTTTGTCCTTTCTTATGATAAAAAGTCATTGGTGGGCGAGCCGTCACGACTTTGTTGAGCCATCACGAGGTCCATAGTCCGCGCTCTTGGTTTCCTTGTTACTTGTCATGTCCTATCACATTTATGAGGACTCTCCTATTTCCTAGGCTTGCCTCTCACACCTCTGCTTGGTGTGAGTAGATTAATTGAATTTCAAACTGTCTTCACTCCTGGCTCGATGTTATAGTACGTCTCTCTGTCGCGGCAAATTTGAAATTAAGTAGTTGATACGCATCTGTTCATGTGCCTTTTCAAGTAATCCACTATCCTGTTGCTAGTGAACCTGCTGTTTCTGTAGAGTGGTTCATAGGAGAGAATTGAGGTTGTTACTCGTTGACAAACTCTGCAGCTCGCTCAAGAGTCCTTGGTGCCTACTTGGTACGTAGAACGGTAAACCTTATGGAACGTAAAGAGCACTATCCTCGCCTTTCACCATCAGTATCATCAGCATAGGCAAGCCCGCTCCTGTTAGAGACACTAGCCAAGCTAATGGATGAGGTACCATGACGACGTGCTAGTAAGCCTTGCACATCTGCTCTGCTCTGTATGCCGTAACAGCCGACTGTGACCCCCAAGTTCCATTACAGGCTCGGTGATAAGGAAATAATGAATGAGTGGTGGTAACTCGAAAGGCCACTTTCATCTGCCCCGTTGATCCTTGTTACCTACGGAGGCCTATCACAAATCTCTCGCTCTGTTTAACACTAATGTCTCTGCCAGCAATGCACTCTCCCCTAGGCCTCTTGGCAGCCTATATTTTGGGACATGCTTCGGTCACCCTCCTGGACGGACTCATGATCTAAATCGAGCAACTCACAGGGCATTCATGGTTGTGCCTGACTTTTCCACTTTCCATGCAGTCGAAAGGGTTGTTTTTTCCGATGGGCTCCATCCCTGCAAAATCTGTGCTATCCATCGGATGACCGCCCGACCATGGAGGCCCCCCCTGACGGGAGCTACCCGGAGAACGACCCCCCTGTGACTTGGTGACTGCTTGCTCGACAATGGGGGCTTTTTTTTTTTTGGGTCACAGATGGGTTGGGAGGGAGCCCGCCATCGTCAGACTGATTGTCAGGAAGTTGGGAGTCAGTCGACAAGTGTTTGGCATGACAAAAAAAAAAAGAAAAAAAAAAGAAATAATCTGCTCTTTTTGCGATGGAATGTTTGCCAAGCCAGAACAGCCAGGAATGTCCTTGGGAGGCGAGCTGCATACCGTTGTAGCAGTAAGAAAAGAAATTGATGGTGCAATCTTCATGGGAGATGCTTGTCATCGTAATAGATCGGTCTATCCGAGGAGGACAAGACTTTTTTTCTTTTTTTTTTTTTTTTTTTTTTTTTTTTTTGATATCAATAAGCAAACAAACAAAATTAAAGTGAGATAAACAGCCAGTCGTAAAAGAACTGGCGATGACTTGATAGCCAGCGCGCTTGGGAATACTGGTTGTCTATTGTAGTTTTAAGGATGTGCTATTTTGAGAATCATGTGGCCATCATACAGGAAATCTGTTCACGGGAGGTGACGGTTTGTTATCATGTTTACATTGGACTAACTAGGCAGCCAATGTTTGATCGGTACGCGTGATCTCAACGCCAGGGCAAGCAACGTATGAACTGGGGACAGAAAGGTGTTGATGAAAGTTACACAAGAAGAAGTCACCGGTCATTTCTCTAGACACATCATCAACAACGAAGAATGCAAGTGTTGTTTCGAGACTTTCTTTCTTAATTTTGCCCTTTTTGTTCCCCTATCAATCTTGTAAAGCTGAAAAAAGTACTACATATATCCCTCGGCTCAGTGCGCCTTGACAACACCAGCGGCATCGGCTTGGGCGGCGATCCTCTTCTTGTACGCCTGGACGTCGCCGTTGAACTTCTCGACTGTACCGCCGTCGCAGACCCACAGGCTCGTGCACACGGTCTGCAGCATGGTGACGTCGTGAGATACCATGAGCACACCGCCCTGGAACTGGTTGAGCGCCTCTGACAGGGCGTCCATGGCCTCGATATCGAGATGGTTAGACGGTTCGTCCAGCACGAGGATGTGCGGGTTCGTCAGGGCCAGACAAGCAAAGGCGACACGCGACTTTTGACCTCCGGAGAGGACTTCCATCTTTTGTAGACCTGTAGTTCCTGTGATGCCAAAGGCGCCGAGTTGCCGGCGGTACTCCTCGTCGGTGCGGCCAGGGTACGTCTTGGCCATGAAGGACACGGCGGAAACGGTCAGGTCGAGCGCGTCGACGTGGTGCTGGGCAAAGAAGCCGATGCGGAGGCGGGGGTGCTGCGAGATGATACCCGACGTCGGGGTCAACTTGCTGATGAGGAGCTTCAGCACCGTTGTTTTACCAGCACCGTTGGGGCCGACGATGCCGATTCGCGAGTCCAGTTGCACGTCCAGGTCGACGTTGCGCAGGAGGATCTTGTCGGGGGTGTAGCCGAATGTGACCTCTGACATTTGGACGATTGGTGGTGATAGTTTCTCGACGTCTGGGAAGCGGAAGTGCACGCTGTACTCAGCCTCTGGCGGCTCCAGCACGGGCATACGCTCCAACTTCTTGATACGGGACTGGGCCTCGGATGACTTGGCAGCGTTGTAGCGGAACTTGTCGATGAAGGCTTGGAGATGAGCTCTCTGTGCCATCTGGTTCTCGTACTCCCTCTTGGCCGTCTTCTTGCGCTCCTCGCGTGTGGCGTAGAAGGTGTCGAAGTTGGCGCCGCGGTAGTAGTCCAGTCTTTGCGAGTGTTGGTGAATGATGTCGGTTGCGACCTCGTTGAGGAAGGCTCTGTCGTGAGAAACTACCAACACCGTGCTCGGGTATGATTGCAGATATGTGGAAAGGAATGTGATCGAGGGGACGTCCAACATGTTTGACGGCTCGTCGAGAAGAAGAAGATCCGGCTCGCAGAACAGCGCTCGGGCAAGAGCGAGACGCATACGCCAACCTCCGGAGAAGGTCTTGGTGGCAAACTGCTGGCGCTCTGGAGAGAAACCAAGACCAGCAAGAATGCTGGCAGCTCGTGACTCGGCCTTGTCGGACTCCATCTCGGCGAGTTTGCCTTGGACATCGCCAAGGGTTTGATCGAGAGCCTCTCTCTCACGATCGAGCTTGGCTGCTTCTTCCGAGGTGTCGGCCATGGATGACCTTTGGGCTTCGATAGCGGCAAGCTTTTCTGTGATTTGAGATTGCTCCTTGATGAGCACCTTGCGCCAGACGTCGGCATCCAAAACTGCTTGTATGGCTGAAGTATCATCACCCGTAATCTTGATTTAGAGGTATCATATGAGTTAGCACTTATGATAGAACTTCTGAATGAAAAGATAGCGTTGCCAAATAACTCACCTCTTGCTCGACGTGAAGAATAGAAATATGTGTCGGAATGGAAACCTCTCTTCGTGAAAGAGCGCGAAGCAACGTGGATTTACCAACACCGTTGTTACCAACGAGACCATACCGGTGACCGTAAGATAGCGTGAGGGTAGTGTCGGTGAGGATCCTGGTGCCACCGATGGAAACATCCGTGTTCTCGATTTTGATATCTTTGCTCTTTCCAGCAGCCCCAGCGCCCAGTTGGAGCGGGTTGACGGCCATGTAAAAGTCCTCGTACGACTGGGCTGGGTCGGGCTGGTTGAGCAGGCGAGAAGACTCATACTCGACCGTCTTGAACGTCTTCTTGCTCTGCTTTGCGGCGATCTTGCGCTCGGCCTTTTCAAGCTTCTTCCGGTCGACCTTTGACTCAACCTTGCGAGCGTTGGCAGACTCAAGGTCCACGCCTCCGGTAGACACGGCCAGCGTCGACGACATGTTTCGCTGGGCGCTGACCTGAATGGTCTGGTCAAGACGTTTGACCGAAGGGCCACGTCGCTCGGTCGACCCGTTGGCCTCGGAGTACTTGTCCACCCACTTGTCGACCAAAGCACGAATCTTTTCCTGCAGCTTGGCGTCGGGGTTGCCAGAGGCGGAGAGAAGGAGCTCCGTGATGACGGATGCAGCCTCGGCCAGCGGTGGCGGCCCCGCGTTGTCCTCCTCATCGGTCCATGCCGTCGACGCGTGTGTCAGGTATCCAACCGAGTACTCCGAGACGACGGGGTCCACATTCGGGAGGATGGCCTTGATATCGGTCTCCATTTCGCCCGGGGTCTAACCTTGTCTCACCTCGGCTTAACTTCCGGGGCCGGTGCCGGCAGGTTTAAATCACGGAGGTCCCGGAGGTGATACTGTTCCAAGACGGAGGGACCCCCGTACAAGACCAGGGTATTCTGAGATGTTGAGATAAGCGCCACAATTCTACCAGCTGCAGGCGTGTAATTACGTCGCTATGCGCAGCAGGGGCTTTTTTGTCCTTGGTTGGCAAGATTTGGGCTGGGGCTGAAAACACCGGTGAGATTGCACCCAGTGTCAGTCAGACTTCTGATAGGTTGTGATGGACCCTGACTCAATTGCAGGATTTGAGACTAACCCACAAGAGAGAGAACCAAGCAGCTTTATTCTGACCTAAGATGGTTCTGCGGTCAATATCATCTCACCAACATTGATGATGTTTGATGGTATTGATGCAAGATCTCACTTGCTCGAGATTTTAGTGGGGCTCTTCGGTGGTGTAGAGGGGTAGAAACCACGGCCATCAGAAAAACCGGGGTTCTTGACTGACTGTTGATTGGCTGCAACACGAAACGTCCAAAAGTAAGCCACAACCCACAACTACTCTATCCTCATCCAAGAATGAAAGTAATTACATGAGATTCGTAAACATGTCGCTCAAGGACAAAACTTTTAGCAAAAAAAAAAAAAAAAACAAACACAAGATAGTTTGGTCATCATTTTACTTGACCAGTGCCTCAATGTCTGTACATCGTGTCGATCAGGGCGTTTTTCCAGCTCCGCCGGAGCTTGATCCTTCTTTTGCCTCCCTATTCGCTATACAGTAAAGCTGACGATTGCAATCAAATCGCTACGATATGGCGGCCTATCAGATCTAAACGAGATTCAACTGTCTCGAATCAATCTCGCCTGATCAGACTATTGGTAAAACTCTTGGCAGTGCAGTGAAAAAAGATCCGCAGTAAAAACAAAAAACAAAAAAAAGATCCGGACCAGCAGGACAAGCAAAAGTTTACTCAATGACGCGAGATTCTCACGCCAAACCCTACCCAGTTCTCACCGTCCAATGATTACGCGCAACCACACACCATCTGACGGCCACCTCAAAAGCCCTATAGCAACGAAATGTTATGAGCGGAACTGAGCCGGTTACGTCTGGGGAAACTCAGCTCACCTGGATAATGTTGGGTTTCTTTCTTTTGTTCTTTCTGGTCTACAGAATCTACGATGTAGAACCCCTTTCTGGACAGGTAGTTATCCAGAGGTTTAGCCATTATCTATCCAAAGCTAGCTAGCCAGTATCTCAGGGTCTGTCAAGGCCCTGAAACGAATGCTGGTGGACAGCGATGAGCAAGAGGCCTGCATGCAGCTTGCAGACACAAGGACAGACAAGACAATAGATACCATGGATAACTCAACCGCCGATCCAATGCCAGTGGGCACACCAGCCAAGAACACGTATGAAGCGCCACCTCGGCGTTCTCTTTCATCGGCTGCAGAAAGGCACGCAGCAAGTTTCTTTCCTCGGCACCAAATAGCTTATGTATATACTGTATGTGGTTTGGACGAATACGCCCCCCACCACTGCGGCACGAGCGGGGTGTTGCTGATGCTGCTGATAATCTTTTTTTGTCTATTTTATGATTGTTGTTGTTGATTCTTGCTATTATCTTACCCCACGGAATATAGTTTCCTACTACGAAATAGGCCGATTAATAAGTAACAAGTAGGCTCTGAGCTGACAAGAAGAGAATCCATCTCTCAAGCAACGGCCTCACAAAGACAAAAGGATACATTGGCAACCTGTAACGAACTGCAGTGCTCCTCCATGGCCAACGGCCCACTACAGGCACGCCTTGCCCTGGCTGCCGACAAAGCCGGATCCTGACCGGCGAACAAGCGAGGATTCCAAACCGTCACGCCATGCAATTTTTCGGACCTTTTCGCGCGCTACGCCACGAGCTCCTTCTCACTCAAAGCAGGGGTTTTGTTGTCTTTGAACCTGGGAATAGCAAGCGCCAAGGTTCCATCAGCTACTTCGTAATATCTTCTGCTGCGGGAAATGGTTTTTTTTTTTTTCACTCACACACAGGATCATCTACGGAATACTACGTAAGCAAGAACCTGGAAATCCTGGATTACTACTCATTGAGGGACGGCTCGCCGGGTGTAGGATCGCCAGTCCTTTCATTTTCGCAGGCCTGCAATATTTGACTCGCGGATGAAGGAGCCGCTCTAGCGTTTCTTACCAGGTTGGTAATACGAACCTACTATTATGAAATCCCTAGCTTATTGGAAAAACAAAAAGACCGCCCAAAAGAGTCAACATCACGGCACGACTGTTTTTTGTGATCCGGGGTAAGCTGTTTGGGAGGAACCGGGGTGGCATGGTCCATCAGGCAGGCTCAAGCACAAGGGGGGAGAAAGAAATCAGGAATGCATAATCCCGCCGTCATATTGACGTCGGTCTCCCCCCGGTTTTCCGCTTCGGCATGCTCGAAACCTATATGGCATTATTCCGGGAATTCCTTTTACAGCCCAAACCCTTCAAACAGCCGCAATTGTCAGGTTTCTTAGGTACCTAGGGTAGGGTATTGTGATTTGGTGTGTGTGTGTGTGAAATGTTTGTTTACTTACAGCTCAACTTGGGTAGCCAGGGAGGCAAAGCTCTACTGGGTTGAAACGATTGGACCGGGGCCTTGCACTCTCAATATGGTGGCTGTGTTGAGTTCCCATATAATACTGTACACAGTGTTTTTCAGCAGCTCCACCAAAACACCAGACAAGAATCCAGAACCTCTACAACGCCCCACAGACCCGGACTGCCGGCATCCCAACACAAACTGCCATCCAATCCATCATCGTTCACCGAATTTGGCTCTGATACAAAATTTCAAGTACGCGTAAGAAGGTAGTTTCCAGTACGGTAGTGACCTACGGTAAGATGGGGGCTCAGCCACACAGAGTTGTCAGTAACCTAGAAAATCTTACCGTAGAATACAGTGTACTATGTATGGATAACATGGGTTTTTAGATTCAACAGAAAAATCTCGAGTCTCAAATTGATAACCCGGCTTATCCGCATACGGCTTTTACCCACGAAGATCGTTCGTGCTCCATGCAAGTCATAATATACCTACCAGGAGGCCTGGACGAATCCTATTCCTCCTCTGCTCAACCCACAATTGTGTGCATTGCCTGTTTTGCTTACTCGTTATTCTGGTACGATTTCAATGCAAGCTTACCCGCGTTTACGGTATGGTATGTAGTTGCATTTTCTTTGTCGCCTGCATCAGGTACCCCATGGCGGATGTGCCACACCAACACAGTAAAACCAGGCAAGAGTTGAGAAAAAGATATCCGTAGTTGATAACTGACCAAGGCAGCGTTTCATCCAGTCTGGCCAGCGAAAGGAGGTGCTATTATGCCAAGACATGTATGCGCTGGTTTGTCATGTTTTATAAAGGAGTAAACAAAAGAATGGCTCCCTTGCCTAAGCTACCTTGCTGAATGAATTGGAGGGGATGAATAGAGAGGCGTTTTTTCTTCTCCTAATGTACTCGACCTGTCCCTGCAAACGAGGAGAAAAAAAAAACGCAGGGTACCCGCAGCACTATAACATACTACGAGAAGAAAAAAAAAAGGAAAAAAATCATAACAGGGAAAGATCCAGTTACTGTATTGACTGGTGCAAATTGCAAAGGTAATAAATACCTAATTAATCATATGTGAAAAACTGGTCCGACTTTCAACTCACTTTGCGGGGATGCCCCGGGTTTTGAACGGCGACCTTGGCCCGGTCGGCTGTTTTTATAACAATCAGGGACCCCACCCTCCGATCGCGGATCCGATGTTGCCGGGGTTTTATGAGGGGCACCAAAAAAAGAACATTTGGCAGGGCGCGTCTTTTTGTTGGCGCGTTTTGTGCCTTGTTTTTTTTTTTTTTTTTTTTTTTTTTTTTTTGCTCATCTTGGCCGTAAGGGGCAGGCTAGCGACGCATCTCGAATGGCGCGATGATACGCAAACAATCTGCAGCAATCCGAGACGTTTAACTCACTACGGTTTAGCCTCCCCAGAATTGCACCGATCAAAACCAAGGATTTATTGTTGATGTGTCACGGGTTGCCCATCCTTTTGGGGGTGGCCACCCCCACCTGGCCATTGTTTTTGTTTTTTTATCTTTTGTTTGTTTACAATTGAGCAAAGAAAAAAAAAGTGTGGCAGAGGTTTGACAAAAACAGACCGAACCCCGCTCCAGTGGGAGGATGAAGATTCAATACTACGCAGAGAAGTAAACAAAAACAATGGGAATGGTGTCCACGTTGCTCCAATAGGTTTCAGGTCATGGCCTTTTTTTTTTTTTTTTTTTTTTTGTGTTGTTGCTTAGTTGCCTGCTCTCCCTAGATTGCCACTCACTGCAACCCTACCGGGAAGCTTCGCTTCTCATTCCGCTTCTGTGAATGCTTCCGTGTTTTTTGAGATGCCGGCTCCTCACACCGTGATGTAGTAACAAGCGCTGGGCTTCCCAATCGGGTATTTAGCTCATCCCGCTTGGTATACATAGTAGGGGGGCAAAGAAAATGATCACCGTTCCCCCTGTGCCTTGCCGTTGGAGCAATAATAGCAACAAAAAAAGTACATACATCGGCAATTGAATGTTGTCGCGTGCTTAACCGAGTTTCTATATGACCCTTGCATGAGGAGAAAAAAAAAGAAGATAGCATACGGAGTACTATGGCTATGGCTTGTTTCCCCGGTGTTACGTTAAGCCTTTTGAAACTGATATAACTCCTTTGTTCTTTGCTTTTCGCGGCCGGGTTGTAGCATTCAAAGTCGGATGGCAAAGGATGGCACCAGACCCACGCAAGCGACCGGTATGCTTTCCGCGGCGGTGTGTTTCCAAGGCCTACTGCCCAGTATCGGTTGTGTTCTTTCCTGGATTTCTTCTCTTAATCACCACAGCCAAGCGAACTTGCAAGCGGCTACCGGCACCATTTTCTGTGACTCAATCTTGTGTAAGTCGGTTGCGGCAAGCCTACCTGTATACAGGTTTATTTCGCCTATACAGATAAGTATATTTGCCGGTGCCCGGGTCGCCGATTACAAGAAACAAAATATCGGGGAAAGACTCCGGTTGTCTCGAGCACTGTACGACGACACAACGAAGATCGTTTCCATCATATAAGACAAGAGACAAGATAATAAACGCAGGATATAGTATAAAAAAAAGAGGCTGAAAGCTGAATGGAGATAGGGCCTCTCAGCGGCACAGGTCCAAGACAAACTGCGCGGGGGGCGAGAGTCGCCCAGGCCTGCCATGTTATGTGGCTGCATGTCACATGCGGTAGAACCTCGAGAGGAATACTGATGATTGTTTTGCCCTACCATCTTTTAGTTATCAAGGAACTAATTCAGCCGCTGCACTCTTCTCAACTTTCCCGTCGGTTCGGTAGAAGACAGGTTCGACCAACAAAAATGCTTCCTTTAGGATTGTTTTTTTTTTTGTGTACCTCGTCGGACACACACAAAAGGGACAAAAGGGAGCGGATGATACTCGGCCTTCGCCAGGGTGGCCAGCTGTGGCTGAGAGGCAGCATTTTGACTGGTTTTTCAGATGATTTGCCTGACCTACGGATCCTGCGCCCTTCTCTGTATCCTTGTGTGGACAGCGCACACTAGACATGCATGCAGTAGGCTGTAACAGATATGTAATTGTGTAGCAAAGAGCCTGTGAGATGCAAGAAGCCGCTGCCAGTTTACAAAAAAATTACCGAAAAAGCAAAAGTCTATTTTTTTCAGAAGCGCCCGCGGATCGGTTTCTCGTTGAAGATGGGGAGTTGATTGTTACAGGCATTGGTCTGTAGATGACGCGAGCCGAGGTGGCTGTCAAACGCCAAACAATCAAAGGGCCATTGATGTGATGCACCTAGGCGCCAGGCGCTTGCCCACTGTCCTTATTAAGTAAGGTAGGGCATAGGAAATGCAAGGGAGCGTGAAACACACTGTCACAAAAAAAAAAAAAAAAAAAAAAAAAGAGGCAACAGATAGTCGACGGTAATGACCTCCCCGAAAAAAAGGCGTCTATTAACAGTGATCAACCGGGTTCGACTCTCGGGTGATCAGGACGGATACCAAAGACACTATTGAGGCCCATTTGTCTTTCTTCCTTGCATCGCGTCTCGGGTGGACACATGGGTGGATGGCCAGGCGAAAGCGAGCAAAGGATAAATAAAAGGAGAAAGGGAGTATGTGATGACAACATCCATGTTTGCGGGATGGAGACCCGGATTCAGGCGTTACTCCCGCGCGGGTGCTTGTTCCGTGTGCGGTTTCTGTTGTCTTTGTCTCTTGCGCTCACTGTGGTGGTGGACTCACTGTGGCTGTCGGGAAGTTGGTATATTATGCATGAGTGGAGTGTGATATAAGGAGTGGGCGCCCGTTCGCCGGTTTTCATTTGGGCTCTTCATTTTGTGTAGGCAGGGTTTATCCCTTGTTCAAAATCAGGGAGTTTAGCAACCTCCTCTTTCAAGAAAAAAAAAAAAAAAAAAAAAAAAGCCCACAAGCAAGTGAGTACCGTTGCAGCGTTGTAGCAGAGGAGAAATAAATCACGAGAAATTGGGAAATGGTTGGAAAAGAAATGAAGAAAAGACGGTGAAGAAGTATCAAAATGGAGAGAAACTAATGTAGCAATAATGATAAGTACGGAGTAGTAGAGCTTACAAAGTAAAATGAAGTCAAAAGATAGCTCCGCAAGCCAACCTGGTAGCTGATTCAATATACATACCGGTAGACCGTGCTTGTCACGTCGGTGGAATTGCTGCGACTCGCCCTGGAAAATAGCCCGCTCTGCACGGAATTACAATGGATGCAGCGTCAGATTGGATTTGTTTATGCCAACCATTTCGTTGGTCCGAATGCAAGAGTCCCAGGCTTGTCGAGCTAGGATCATGCATCAAAGGTGCGCAAGCGAGAGTTAATACGGAAGGTAAGGTGGTAATAGCCTGTCAGCTCAAGCTCCCGCCTACTGTCAATCTGGATTATTTCATATTAACGTGCATGAATGAATGCATGGTATGTAATTTTGGTCACAAAAAAAAAAAAAAAAACCGAGAAAAAGAACGAAATACAAGAAAGAAACAAAAAAAGGTTTCCACCAAACAATATACCGTGCAGTGGAAATAAATGATATTGTTCTACATCTTCTGCATGTCGAATAGCTTGACCGTGCGAGCTCACTGCCGTTGTACCCCCTCGTTTCCTTAAGCACATCGCCTGGGTGCAGCGCGGCCGCCTAATCCTGCATGGCATGCGCATCGCAGGGTGCATCAGCCCGAGCGGTCGTGGGATGTTTTGTTTTGTTTTTCTCATTTTGGTCTGTCTTGCAGCCAGCCCAGTTGGCATGCAAAAAAAAGGCTTTCTTGCTGACTGACGGTCGGGCCCTTTTTCTTGCGAGGAACCACCACCACTACTGTCATTTGTCTTGCACCCTCGTCACCGCCTGTTGCGCTCGATCTGAAGGGCAGCATCGGTTTCCAAGAATGGGTGGCGATCCCCGATTTGGCGATATTACAGGGCGGCGTTAACCGTGGCCCAGCCCTTGCTGCTGAGATGACCTCTGCAGGCCGTGGGCTCCTTTGGACGGATACGGGACGAAAATGTAATTATGGTCTCACAGTTTATCCCGGTGCTAGTTCCCGGGTCTTAGATCGATCACTGCGTACCATAGATTGGAACAAGACGAGACACGAAAAGAGCAAATCAGTGGTAAAAATACAAAAAAGTAAAGATGCTCAAGTCGGTTATTTAATCACTCGAGAAGTTTCTTTGGCAATCTCTGCTAGGCTGATAAAGCCCATATCAACAAGAAAAAGGGTAATATTATAGACTCAACGATAAACTTGAGCCACGCCCGTTGGTTGTGACCATGCACGGTAACACACCTAAAATTGGGATCAAAAGCAAATGCCAATTAAGACCGACGTGAGAGATTTGGCTGGTGTGGTATTAGCGAGCCCAGCGCTGGGGCTTTTGTTGACGCAACCCGACGCCGAAATTTGGGGCCAGTAATTGGGATTGGATGGGACCAAAATTGGCCCTGGTCTTGCCTGGGCCCATTGTACTTAGCGTGCTAGTGGATAAGGGTAGGGACACCCCAAGCTTGTTTTGGAAGTAAATTACAGCACATGCCAGAAGGCTTCTGGAAAGAACAATTTATTCAGAGAATCAAGACCCAACCAAAAAACCTTGGCAGGCCTGAGGAACAGACAGTGGAGAGTGCAGAAAGAGTCAGTAATTTGAGCCGGACAAGGAACACAAAAAAAAAAAAAGAGGTAAACAAGACCAAAATAAAATAAAGATGAACATGTGCATCTGATGTTTATGCGATCATCTCTGGTATCGCATGGTCAAGTTAATATGACCAAATAGTTACAACTTGGGGTAAACAAGGCCGCCCTCGAGGCCGACTTGACGATTTGGGATACAACCAAAACAACCTCGTAGCCTGTCCTTGTTGACATTCAAAGCAGTACAGAGGGGAAACAGAAGGCCACGGCTAGCCCGACCCATCCCTGCTCCGTGCCGTGCCTGTCGGGAACCGTGACCTAGGACTCCACCACGCCCTGAAGGACCAACCAGGATGCGTATACTTGTTTGTTGTTCCTATTATCAGTGAACCAGTAAAATCCACCAGGCAATACCCATCCATCCATACGGGCCCGACGCACCACACCCAGTTCCGCAGCAGCAAGCACTGACTTGACTTTCATTGAACGGACGCTACTGCACTGTGCCAAAGCGCCGACCTTGTAGCTGCAATGGAATAATTTCCTGCTGAGCTGCACTCCGCATTCCTTACTCTCAGCTGCAGCAGTTAACCAGTCAGGTTTGCCCTGTCTGTCTTTCCGTCACATCTTTCTTGTTCCTGTAAGGGATTTTTTTTTGTTGTTATTGTTGTTTGTTTCCTTTTCCTGTAACGTCACCAAGCCGAACCAAAACGACGGAAAAGAGCCTCCCGACTTCAGGGCAGGACCTGACCAACGAGACGAAGAAACGACGACGAAAACGACGACAATCCCACTATCTTTCGCCTGGCCGTCTTTAATGCGTCACGTCACGAATCGACAATGCCATTTATGATTCAATGACCACTGAGCAGCAGCGCCAGCGCCAGCTACGCTTCCTCCACCCTGACCTTCCGCGGCCGTCGCCCATCGATCTGATATTGCACCGTCAAGATGCACGCGGTGCCAAGTGTAAGTTGGAGGACGTCTATTCAACTCATGCATGGAAAACACATCAGGGCAAGGCATCCCGACAAAATCGAGCTATTCGGCATGATTATACCCAATCCAGCACCACACGATAACCTCCCTGGCGTCCGCTCTGGGTTTTCACTACCGGAAGCCCTTGAATCACCAGCTATCCTCTCTCCTGGCTCGGGCAGTATCGAACGCCGAGTGGCTTGCGAAATGTTTGTCTGAAGCCTGTCAAGGCACCGGCATTGCCCTACCTGCCAGCACGTAGCCTTACATGCCCACACTGATGATGATGCGCTCCGGGGATATTTGGTGCCAAGATATTTTTGGGTTGATTCTTACAAGCTCTTTTGTGTTCTTCTGCAGATCGTTGGCACCGGGTCGGTCGTTGCTGCGGCCACAGTGGGTTTGGTCTTTGCTCAGCCCTCTGAGCCGACACCTCAAAGGCCGCCCTCACACAAGAGAAAGTTGACGCTCGACTATGGAAGTCTCAGAGGTTTCTCGAGGCCCAACACGAGACCCAGCACGAGCGCAACAACGACTGGAGCTTCAAACGACAGAATTTTTACTTCGTCCTCCAGACCACCGCCCCTACCCTTGGTGCCGAGTTCCGTGAATATAATTCGTTCATCCCAGGATTCGAGCCAAGCTCCATTACAGACCACACCCCCGAAGCCGACGAGTAGGAGACCGTCGTTTGCAAGGCAAAGAGAAGGTGTTCCGCCGCCGATAGCAGAGAGTGTACGGGACTCGATATCCTCCAATGGGTCGTGGATGCGTCGGCTTTCGTTGCGGCCCTCGTCACAGCAGGGTAGCCCCAGGTCTAGCCTTGGACCCGACTCGTCTTCATTCAAGAGCTGGGTTAACGGGTCAGGCGGCCCAGCACTATCACCGATTTCCGCTCAGCCGTCTCAAATACCACCAAATAAGCTTGTGAAGCGTACCCCTTCCTCGACGCAGACCAATGGCAAAGAAGGCGGTTTATTATCAAGGAGGGGATCCCGGTCCCATATGCCTTCATTACGCCGGCCAGCCACGAGTCATCAGAGGTCGGCAACTTTAGCACAAATGCAATTCCAGGAGGTTGTCTCGGATATGCCGTCTGCACCGCCCATGTGCTCACTTGAACAGACTAGGAGGCCCAGCCTCTCCGTGAAGACACCGCTCGAAATTCCAGAGGAGGAGCCATCGATGTGGAACTGGAGCTCCTACTTTCACTCCAAAGTGCTGGATAGTTCGGGGACCAAAGGAGGCTCTGAGACATTTGTCGAGGCCGCCAGTCCGGGACCTAGTTTGCTTCCCAGAAAGAGTTTACATGTTCGCAAGGGGAGCATGCCACGTGCATATCTGATCAACACGGCGATGATGACGAGCGCGAATGCATCAAACTCTCCGGATCCGCTGAACCTTGGACCAGCCACCGCCACACCCTCCCCGCTCCCACCGCCCCTGGCTGTCGATCAAGCTAGCGCAAGCGCTTTGGCCGACTCTCCTTCGACCCAATCAAATGGTCCATCGGGCAGCCCCGAAGAAACGCCTTCGAAACGGCCGCGACGGTCGATTTCGATGCACTTTAGCTCTCCAACTAGCTGGATTTCCAAGACAGGTAGCATACGACGCCAGAAGAGGGGCTCCAACCAGAAAAGTGGAGGTGGGCGGATTGTGTCAGCGCCAATTCGCACCACTTCCCCAATTCAGCCTCAGATTTGCGTCAAGCAGGATTTTGTGCACTCGCATTCTCCGCCCGCATTTCCTGTTAAGGACCATGCAGGCACACCCATGATCTTGGACACACCTACTTCGTTGCACACCTCTCGCGCAGCCACTCGCCAACGCAACTCGTCCTCTCCTCTCCCAACACCCTCACCGCTGTCGAGCTTAAACTTTGACCCATATCCGTTTGGGGCCTCGACCGCTACTACCTCACCCCGCAGACCAGAGACGCTTATGCCGTCCTCCCACTCCTTGCAGCCCAGCCCTATCCTGTCGTCGTCGTCGCGATTTCCTTTGACAACCCATAGTCGTGATGTGTCCAACGAGAGGGCGTCCACGCTAGCAGGGTCTGATTCTGAAATGAGGACTTTTTCTTCTGGAGATGACGATGACACAGACCTCAAGAGTGACACCTTGTACGACTCTTTTCGCACCACAGGCTCGGCTCGCATCAGGGATGTCGACACGCCACTGGAATCCATGTTCGACGAGTCACCGCCTAGCACAGCAGGTAACTCCAAGACCAAGCGCCTCTCCATCCAGGAAATTCTTGGTCGGTCGTGGGATGGCGACACAAAGATCATGGAGGAGGATGAGGGGGCTTCAACACCAATGCGAATCAACGATTCTCCCAAGCGCGATATCGACTTTATGGCCTGCGATGATCTTTCCAGCAAACTCACTGGACGGACGATAGACATCTCCCTCACCAATCGCGACATGGGCCGCATGTCTCTGGACGACGATGACGACTTTGACTGGGCACGTGACGACGAGAATGGACTCTCAAATCACCTATCACCCCCGTTGAGTTCCATGAACCTGAGGGGAGCCAGCCCAAATCTTCGACTCGCTCTGTCAGATATCAGCGGCAACAGCAACTTCGACTTTGCTCGTAGCGATGCCGGAAGTGAGCGGCCAGAAAGGCCGCGAAGTAATGTATTTGACTGGAGCGAGCCACCTAGCCACGAAAGACTGGACTTGGATGGACCTTCTCCGAGACCTAA
The DNA here is from genome assembly GCF_004355905.1 of Pyricularia grisea. Taxonomy (NCBI): domain Eukaryota; kingdom Fungi; phylum Ascomycota; class Sordariomycetes; order Magnaporthales; family Pyriculariaceae; genus Pyricularia; species Pyricularia grisea. Next base: position 2,577,532 of record NW_022156719.1, on the reverse strand, counting down.
AACGGTGCATGGAAAGCAAGAGATGGACGTGAGGGGTGGTCGGGCATCTAACCGCAAAGGCCCCACGGCTGCACACATTCGGAGCCAGAGCGTTCCAGTTGTCCCTGACCTCACCGAGCCTGTCAAAACTAACAACAAGTTCCGTACTTGGGCATCGGGACAGATGAATGTCAGTGAAGACTGGGAGGACGACTTTGACTTTGACGAAGGTCCGGCCAGCCCCCAGGAGGGAGACATGTCATCGTCTTCATTTGCCATGATCGTTCCTGCGTCTATCCAGGCCACGCAGCCTACCGTCAAGGCGCACTCCGGCCAAATTCGCGAGCTCTCCCTCTTGGTTAATGGCCTCAAACGTTTGTGTCGGCTCGGTCGGGAACTGAAGCTGATGGATGAATCTGCTGAGTTGTGGCGAGAGGCTGAGAACATCATCAAGCTGGCATCTCCCGATGAAGACGAAGAAGGAAACTTGACCGAAGAGGTCGAAGGTTCCAACAAATCTGATATATCGTCAACCAACGATCACTTCGTTGACGAAGGCTTTGACTCTGACGCTGTGGGCTACGCAGGGGATGTGGCCGTGCTGCCAATGCCCGATATGTCAAAGACAGCGGTAGTGCGCGAGCGCGAGGTTGTGCGCAGGCGATCCGTCTTTGCTCCGGAAGACGACATCTTTGGGGGATCATGGCCGTTATCTGACGAGCCCAAAGTATCGCGACCGGCAACCCCCAACCACGACCGCGAGACGAATACACCAGACAGTGCCATGATCTCATCAGTCATGGAGGCCATGCAACAGCAACGACGCTCATCATCTGCTCCTGTGAAAGGAAGTCCTAGGAAGACTACACCAGGAAGCAACTCCGAGCTTTTCTTCGACACAAACAGTCTTCAGGAGCTTGTAAAGCAGGCAAACGTCTTGTTTCACAACCTTTCAGACATTGTTCGCCGCGCAGAACTTATTACACAAAGTCCGGTTAGCACGCCCAAGCGTGAGAAGCACCTGAGACGTGATGGCAGCCCTGCCTTCACACGAGTTTTCACCGACCCATCCGCAGTACCTCTTACCCCTCCAAAATCTCATAGGCTACTGAAGAGCCAAAGCAATAACTCGGTGAACGGTGGGCGACCGTCAATCGAATCTAGAGGATCCCCTGCCAATGGGTTAAGCCAGCGGATGCAGATGATGACTGTGAGCTGAGCTGAAGAGTTGGGATGGATCATCCACATGTAATGAGGCAGTGAGGGAGTAGTGGATCCATCTTTGTTGTCATACTATCCGTCGACCATCCCCTAAACACAACGCCGCGTGTTTTCGACGTCCACAATACTACAAGTCCCGTGACCCGGGCGATTACCCCTCGATCATCGCCGTCGCGTTCCAGCACGGAGGCTGGCTCCGCGTTGAATGGGAAGACCCTGGGAGGAATGCCATCGAGATTGCAGGTCACGCGAGAAGACCCTTGCACGAGGCCCTCTTTACTCATTGATAACGCCATACGCCACACTGTATATGTATGAATATCATTCGAGACAAAGATTAAAGATTATGGGGGTTAGTTCCTTATTTCTTCTTATTGCGTCGTATGTCTGTTTTCTTGTGTTAGCCGGGTTGCATAAAGAGTGGTTGTTTTTCGTTTGTTTTGGACTTGCATCCCTTATAATATTTCTTTTAGCCCTGGCGGTTCGTTCTCGCTCGCATTTATTTTTTCGTTGTTTTTTTTTTTCCTTTTGGGTGTTGGTGTTTTTCCTTTTTCTTCTGCATGGCTTGTCTGGGTTTACTAGCTGTATTTCTTCGGCTTCCCTTGTTGTGGCTTGTTGTTTGCGCTCAAGGGTATACATAAAATTATGGAGGGAAATTGGTAAACGATTTGCTGGGATAGCATTATAAAGATCCTGAGAATGGAGGGGCGGTGGAAGTTATGATTATTAGATTGGAAGGACGACAAGAGTCCAGTGGCTGAGAGATGCCAGGAAGAAACCACCATCATCTATGGATTGGTTAGATATGATGCCACTGAATGTGGACGTATTCCCGACGCGTCGATATGACAGTCGGAGTGATGACTCGGACCAAGTGCCGCCGTTAGAAAGAGAGAGGGTCAGGAGAAAGAAAGAGAGGAAGACATCAATGATAACGTCTTGTTCATGGCGCAAAACGTGCTCTGTAGGCTTTGCCCCGCCGTACCTTTGTGAGTTGTCTGATTTCCTGCTTGATCCCTAGATTCAAAAACATGTAGGCTATCGCGACCAGTCGACGCGGCATATCATGCGAAAGATGGGGAAACCCCCATGTATTGATCTACGAACGAAGCGGTAAGACGCCGCATAACGGATTTCCTGCTTCTCCACGCTCTCCTCCTCGTCCCACTCAGAGTACTTTTTTGGCTTGTTTGCATTGGCTCGTTGCTATATGGTTGGTACGAGGCAAATGCGGGCAGTGTTGGGCACCTGTGCATGCAGATGACATGTCACTTTCTTCCCCATCTCTCTTCCTTCACGAATGAGCTGACTGGCAGCAGTGCCGAGGCGACACATGAGCAGAAAACAAACAAGCAAACAAATGTCTATCGGGGGTCTGGGTTTGAGGCATTTCATCTATTGGCTTTTATAACTAAGCTTGAAGGTTGCGTCTGAGCATGTTTGCGTGTTGCACTGGGCCGTCAAATGAGCTCTCCTTCATGCTTGACAACGGGGGAATGTACAATATGTTCTTTGGGTGTTTGGCATGGGGAAAGTTGTTCTCCATGTTCGACTAAAGTTTGTTGGAATAGCCTGTGAGAATCTCTCATAGGTGAATTGATACTGTATCAAGGACAGTACTACAACTCATTGCCCAGCCGATGAACCCCCGGCAGCGGCAAATTCTTTGCCAAGCACGAAAACCCGTGTTAGTTACAGGGACAGTCCATGATAGGCAACGTCTTTGGGGGGTAGGTTTAGCTGGCAAGGATGGAGAGTGGCGGCTGCCACAGGTCGATCATTTTCTTTGCTTCTTTCATTCTTCTTTTTGCTTGCTTTTCTACATATCTTTAATTAGCAAAACGCTGCTCTAGAAGATTCAAGAATGGCAATTATCAGGTAGAGGTGGGTGTGTGGAAAGTCTATCAACCCTTCTCTTTATACTTTTTAATGTTCGTTTGGCTGATCGGTAATTATCCTCATACTTGTACGAGTTCTAGTCTGGTGTCGTCGCTGGCCTTAGCATGAACACTAGACCCGGACATCAGTAGGGCTTGTCACGCCTGGGACCCGACAGAACGGGCACCACCAGTACCGCGATGGCAAGAGATCCTGGGCAGCCGGGTGGCGTGCCGAAAAGCGAGCTAGAGATGTGGTAACGAATATACGGATACTCACTTCCACATGTCTTTGCTGCTCGAGTATGATATGCTAAGCTAGTCCCAGTAGTGCCGTATTAAACGCCGTGTGCAGGTGAGTTATGCAGCTAGATATCATATCAGTATTCGAGAGAGGCGCGCAGAGTATGCCTGCGGAGGAGTTGTGCAGCATTGGGTAACTGTCCCCGATGTGTCGACTCGGAGGAAATACTCCGTAGAGCAGCTTTCATAGTGAATCAGGGTACTCAGTTTATGGTATAACCGTCTGAAGAAAGACGGTTCATATCTCTACAAGTCTATTGTGCAAGTGAGGTGCTTGATGACATGCACCAAATATGCAGCTAATCTACCTTAATACTTTATTAGCGACTTACTAACGCGGAGTGACAGGTAGCGCGAGGTTTTTGCCGGCGTTGAGGTGATCTGCAGTTAATTTCAGCTGAATAAATGATCCTTCTATTTTGTTTTGTTTGTTTTGTGCATATAGAGCCTCCCAAGGAAATGCTCTGAGTTGCAGTCGATGATATGTAGCCTCGACGTTTGACGTTTGTGACAAAATGGACCTCAGGCTGCTATGATTTTCATTATCAGAGTGGTGCTTGCGTTGCAGCGAATAATCTACCGCGAAAAAGTCGCTTGCGGCTCACCGTTGATATTGGCAGGGTCTGGACCATTAGCTAATGTTGCCCTGTCCAATCACACGCGACATGCTGCAGAGATGATAGCTCTTTGCCCCTGCACGCTTGTCCCACCATCAGCCGGATGATTGGTCCGTTGCAGCTAGCACAGACCAAGCATCCCATGTAAACAAGGGTCTACGCGTGGGAAGGTACAGTAGGCTTCTTGGATGGGGCTTGCTGGCGACGGGTTCGGTTGGCTCTCTGCTCTGGGGGGCAGGCGGCGGTGAACAATTTCCCACAGCCGAAAATCAACAAATCCAATCAATCCTGACCCCATTTTTCGTGTCCCCTTTATCCTCCCTCTCCACTAAAAGAAAACCCACCACTGCTGGGAAGCAACCTCTCCTTCACAAACACACCACCTTTGCAAGCATCTCTCAACTTACTCTCGTACTCTCTCGACCGCCTCGCTCCCATCAACATCAGAAACCGACTTGCAAACCACCAAAATGCGTGAAATTGTAAGTGAAACCCCCTCGCATCGAAGCCCTTCGACCGCGCATCAAAGCGTTATCAAGCAAGAAGAAGAAGAAGAAAAAAAAACACACCCCGGCGTACCCCCACCATCACCGATATCCAGCCTGGGTCTTTCCTTGACCTCAACGCCGCCGAGCCACAACGCGTCGTTCAACTGTAGCAAGAAGACCATTTTGACTGACTTGGAACTTCATTTTTTGGCATACAGGTTCACCTTCAGACCGGCCAATGCGTAAGTCCTACATCCTCCATCCCAAGCTTGTTGATATTCTTTCTGTTCAGGGCAGTGGGGCTTACCAAATCTCGTCGCTTCAAAACAAAAGGGCAACCAAATTGGTGCTGCTTTCTGGTATGCCCAACTCCGATTCGACGATGACTTTCTCGTCAAGTCGTCTGTCCATCCGACAGTAGACCTCTCTTGCTAAATAATTTCACAGGCAGACTATTTCTAGCGAGCACGGTCTCGACAGCAATGGAGTGTATGTGCATCCATCTCCCATCCGACCTACCATCGACCCCTTTCGAGGTGGTCTTGCTTCCGGCTGCTTGTACAACACTGACATTATCGATAATACAGTTACAACGGCACTTCCGAGCTCCAGCTGGAGCGTATGAGCGTGTACTTCAACGAGGTATGTCGATACCGACCTTGCTTCCGGACCGGCGATCGGTTGCTGCTCACCGACCTTTTTCGAAGTAAACGACTGAATCTGATAACTCTTTCCCTCTAGGCATCCGGCAACAAGCATGTTCCCCGCGCTGTCCTCGTCGATCTCGAGCCCGGCACCATGGACGCCGTCCGTGCCGGTCCTTTCGGTCAGCTCTTCCGTCCCGACAACTTCGTCTTCGGACAGTCTGGTGCTGGAAACAACTGGGCCAAGGGTCACTACACTGAGGGTGCCGAGCTTGTCGACCAGGTCCTTGACGTCGTCCGTCGTGAGGCTGAGGGCTGCGACTGCCTCCAGGGTTTCCAGATCACCCACTCTCTCGGTGGTGGTACCGGTGCCGGTATGGGTACTCTGCTGATCTCCAAGATCCGTGAGGAGTTCCCCGACCGTATGATGGCTACCTTCTCCGTCGTCCCCTCGCCCAAGGTCTCCGACACCGTTGTCGAGCCCTACAACGCTACTCTCTCGGTCCACCAGCTGGTCGAGAACTCAGACGAGACCTTCTGCATTGACAACGAGGCTCTCTACGACATCTGCATGCGCACCCTGAAGCTATCGAACCCCTCATACGGTGACCTGAACTACCTGGTTTCGGCTGTCATGTCTGGTGTCACTACTTGCTTGCGTTTCCCCGGCCAGCTTAACTCTGATCTCCGCAAGCTTGCCGTCAACATGGTTCCCTTCCCTCGTCTCCACTTCTTCATGGTCGGCTTTGCTCCGTTGACCAGCCGTGGCGCCCACTCTTTCCGCGCCGTCACTGTTCCCGAGTTGACCCAGCAGATGTTCGACCCCAAGAACATGATGGCTGCTTCTGACTTCAGGAACGGTCGCTACCTGACCTGCTCTGCCATCTTGTAAGTGACCATGACCACATCCACATGACCCAAGAGTTTGAACGTCAACTGATAACGATACCACCACAGCCGTGGAAAGGTCTCCATGAAGGAGGTCGAGGACCAGATGCGCAACGTCCAGAACAAGAACTCGTCGTACTTCGTCGAGTGGATCCCCAACAACATCCAGACCGCTCTCTGCTCTATCCCGCCGCGCGGCCTCAAGATGTCGTCGACTTTCATCGGAAACTCGACTGCCATCCAGGAGCTGTTCAAGCGTGTCGGTGAGCAGTTCACTGCCATGTTCAGGCGCAAGGCTTTCTTGCATTGGTACACTGGTGAGGGTATGGACGAGATGGAGTTCACTGAGGCCGAGTCCAACATGAACGATCTTGTCTCCGAGTACCAGCAGTACCAGGATGCTGGTGTTGACGAGGAGGAAGAGGAGTACGAGGAGGAGGCCCCTCTTGAGGGCGAGGAGTAGGGTCAAAACACTCTTACCCCGGATGCTTTCCAATTGGTCACTTGCGATCAAAAGTCGGCACTTTTTGTCTCCTTGTTCCAGGATAACATCGCTTGCGGACTAGCTGTCTGTGCTCGAGCTGGAATGCTGACGTAGAGGCTGTTGTTTTGATTGTGCTGACATGTTGGAGATTGTTGTCGTAATTTGATACCTCTCCCAGAGACAATGGAGCAAAAAAAAGAAACAATGTTTATTGGACTTAGATGCCCTTGCCTTTAGCTGATGCGGCGAGCCGTTTTACAACCTATGTTTTAATTACAAAGATGAATCAGACATTCTATTCTGTCAAGGCATATCAAGCACTGTTGACCTCGGCTTGTTGAGTCGACATTTCATGGTTACTCCTACGTGAACCTGTGGATAAACGCAAAGATTTCAAGAACTGAGAAAAGAGATTGTGAAGTTGCTTTCCCCTGTGCTTTAGGTGTGGTAACATCACATCAAGGTGGAGAGTATCACCTGCAAGGGTTGATATGTTTCCCACAACCTCAGGCCGGTTATGATGTGTGGAAAGATACCACCTTGACCACATACCACCTCCGGCGGTATACAAACACTAGCTCGATTAAAACTGTTCCAGGATACCGGGTCTTTGCGGCACCCGAGCTTTCACCGGTCGGGCTCTTTGTGCGGAGGGACAACACATCACATGCATATTGTAGAAGCGTAACATCTGCCGACATGTTTTACACTTGGCGATAAGCTGTACCATTATAGGAGTATATATGGGCGAATCAATTTCTTGTTGGAGACAGAGATGTGAGAGGTGTCGGATATGAGAAAGGAAAAAAAAAAAAAAAAAAAAAAAAAAAAAAAAAAAAAAAAAAAAAAAAAAAACAGGAGATACTTTGTTAGATAATATGTACAGCGTGTCACCAGGAGGATTGCTGTCGAGAATGACGAAGCCAAGACAAGACAAGGAAAGGAAAATCAAGTCCGGTGTTGCCATCGCTTAAAAAAAAATCCAGGGTGTGATTAAAAAAGGTTGATGTAGGTAGGTAGGTAGGTATCTTTGTTGTTTAGGCCTCGTTGCTTAAAATTAAGGTAAACCTTGCTTCTTCGGACAGGATGTGCGAGATGACTAGAACCAAAAAGTGAGAAAAAAAGAAGAATAAATTACCAAACAAAAAAAGACAGCCAGCGTCGTTGCTGGCATTGTTTCTCAACAATTAAAAATGAAAAAAAAAAAAAAAATGAAAAAAAGCTAAACCGCCGCGACGCGCATCGAAACTTTGTTGGGTGTATGAAACTTGGGGAATTCATAGTTGTTCTTCTTGGGTGTATAAGTCCTGCTCTGAACCTCGAGATCCAGGCCCGGCACAGATCTAGCCGAGATCTTGGTACCGTCGTACTGCATATCACGATGATCGTGGCGGTCGTTAGTGCGTCGTATTCATACCATAATGTGTGTAATTGGCAGGGGGCGAATGGGCTTGGTGCGATGGTGAGTTTTGACGGATCACATGTTGGAGAAGGAAAAAAAGAAAAAGAGAGAAGTCAGAAAAAGTAAAAAATGACGTACCGTGCGCACCTCAACCTTGAGCTCCTTCTCGAGCATGGGTAACACAGCACGCTCACTCCAGTCGTCAATGCCACGCTCCGCGAGCACCTCGGCCAGCGGCAGCACGGAGAAGCTGACGCCGGTGGTAGGCGACGCCATGAGCGACACCTGCCCGACTGGCTGGTCGCCGACAAAGACTTGGATGCGACAGGGGAGCTCGAGGAGGTCGCGCGTCGCCTGAACCAGCAGCTGGTAGTCCCTCCGCGCCCCGGTCCTGTCCTTGTTGCGCGCCTTGCCGTTCCGAATCTTGCGCTCCGGGATGCCGTCTGCCCTCCTCCGGACAGACTTGCTCCCCGCGGGCGCGTCTTCGGACTGGGCGACCACCACGCCGTTGCCGTAGAGTGCGTTGACCCTGCTTCTTACCAGGCGGCCGAGGTCCTCTTTGGTGGAGACATCCTCACCTGCCGGCGGAAGCAGCTCCGGGTATGTGTACCCCAGCCTGGTGATGTCGGCCACGGTGCGGGTGGTGTGGAAGTCGCCCGGGCTGGCGCTGGCGTAGAAGGGCTTCAGGGGCGAGTCGGCGGTGAAGGAGCCTGGGGCTGTGGCGAACTGGCCGTTTGTGCGGACGGAGCCGTTGAAGACGGTCTTCTCGTGGTTGATGGCCTGCCACAGGGCAACGAGCCTGTCAATGTTGCAGTGATGTAGGGCGCTTTGGCGGGGGAGTATGAACCCTATTGTCAATACCACGTCTCTGCTACCGTTTTTATATCAGGTGCAATAGAGTGAGCGCAGAATCGCATTGTTGTACTCACAAGGCTGGATCAAAAGCCGACCAGTCCAGCCACATAAGATGGCCACCGGAACCGGCAATGTTGTGGACTGTGTTGTGTGGCGACTCGAAACTGCTTCCAGGGAAGGAATCTGTCGCCATCTGCTCATAGGTTATGGTCTGGCTAAAGACATTGTACTACATAGCAGGGATGTGCTTATTATATTAGTTTGAGACCAAAAAGGCGGGTGGAGATAGTGACGGATTCACATGATATTCCGAGGAAGATCTGGTTGTTTCTCCGGTAGGGGAATTGGGGTAAAAGAAAGAAAAGAAAGTGCCGACTGGTATAAAACAAAAGACATTCGAATAGCGGGTCACCGTGGTGATTTGATGATTTATACTGACTCAAAAATAGAAGCGCACTTACAACCTGACTCCTCAGAGTTCCGCCATATCGCTCAAGTTCGGCGTTGATGCCATCGATATTCTCCGAGCCGTTGTTTTGCGGGCCTCTCTTGGTCTCCGTGAACCGCGCCGCGATGCTATCGTTGGGCATGCCAAGATCTGAAAAGGACCGCCTGAACTTGTAGCTGTACAACGGGTTGCGGATAGTCTGTATGCCCTGTGGCGTGGTGATCGAGATGGTCTTCATGGTGACGGACGGCGGGAGCTTGGCGTCGACCGCCCAGTCCCAGTAAGGAAACCTCACTCTTTGCGCGGCCGCCTGGTATGCGGCTGCGTTTTGTCCTCGATAGCTGCCTGCTATCCTCTGCACGTGCGTGTTGAGTGTTTGCTAGTGCTCAGAGACGAGTGCCCGTTGTCAGCAAATCAGGACTTGAAAAATCCTGCAACTTAGAAAACAAAAGCCAGCTCACCTCATAGAGAGATAAGAACGGGCGGTGCCAAAGTCCAAAGCACACGTCCTACGGAATCGATGATAGTCAGGTACCCTGCTTCAGAGTATTCGAGGAATCGACAGGCATGGCCTGTGTCGATCTTACACCGTGGCAGCAGTAACCTCCGTAACCACCAGCCTTGACCCCTTCTACCCCATTCCAGGACTTGTACGGCGCCCCATGAATTCCTATGAGACCCAAAAGGTTAGCAAACTCGTCACATATACCGCCGGTAACCTGTCAAGGGAGCTCGCCTACCCATCAGCTGGAAGTAAGAAAGGGGATCAGTCTCGGACTGTTCTTGTAATGACGCCAAACCCAAGATAAACAGGTCCCTGCAAAATATTGTCAGTTTTTGGTTACATGATGACTCAAGGTCCTTCTGCATTCAAACTTACCATTCTGGACCGCCTTGGCTTTGCAAATCGTTGATGTTCTTTCTTGGAGGCGGAGCTTGCCCATCGCTTGGAGGAATACCAACGATTGGTATTTGCTGGGCTATACAAGCGAGCGGCAGCAATGCAGCAGCTAATATCCTCCGACCAATCATGGTGACCAAGTGCCCTTACCGAGGCTTGTTGCGATCGAGTAAGTGTTGGAAGATTGTGCGCAGTGAATGTTCAAAAGGGAATATTTGCAAGTAAATCACTTGAGATGGATCAGATAGCCTAGGGTGTGAGCAACGCAAGAGAGACAAGCCGTCTTATATGGCTGCGACATGTGTTCACGGGACGCTCGTGATTACACGATAACCTCAAGACACGTCCGAGGGAACCTAGGTACCGTACCTGGTTCCAGGGATTGGGGAAATGTATTCTTTGGGCAGTGCTGCCGTGGGGCGTAACGTTGACACCAATTCAAGGAAAAAACTTTGTGCATCTCTTCATGTTCACAAGAAAGTGGACACGAGCTTACAAGCTTCTCTCTTCAGCTTTTGGGGGTAGGAGAGGGAGGCATATAGGGGGAGTGGCATTGCAAAAAGCAACTAGACTACCGGCCAAAAGTAACAGGTACATCAAGCCCTAATTACCACAACCGTCCCGCGCCCCTGGCTAACTTGGGTTTTGTTCATGCGGGAGACGCGTCGGCACCGCTTGGACCAAGGCGTACAGTGACAGATGTCGACAAAGTTCCCGAGAAACAGGCCGTTTCGCTGCGTGTACCATTATTGTACCGGCGTTTATTGTTTTCCTGGAGATCTCCACAAGGGGTGTATGGATTATGGTAAGACAAGAATAGCAACATGAGTATAGACCGGGCCAGCGATGATGGCCGCTGCAGGGAAACTCATGTCTTGTGACCTCGTATAGGTTTGCTCATCATCAGTGGAGCGAGGCCGAGCTGTAAGGTGCTGAAAGATAGCCTCAGATGGCTAGGGATGACTGGGCAGGAAAAGATGCAGATTGCGGCCTAGTGGCCTAGGACAACGATAATAATATTGCTTCAGCTCGGACCAATCTTTTTTTTTTTTTTTTTTTTTTTTTCAAGCGGGGGCGGCTCGGTATCCCCAAGGGTTGTGGGGTCACTAGCAACATCGATAGATCAGGGAATTGCCATATAAAGACTTGAAAGTGTACACTGTTTAGGTGAGGGTCGAAGATGCTGTGTAAGTCTCAGGTCACGTAAATAAGGCCTTTCGGGTAGCCCTCCGAAATTTCCAAACCTGTAGAATAGAAGAAGTCCTGCTCGTGCCGCAATATCACTGCAGCAGATGTACGTAAGAAAAGAACCTGCGGTAGTACAAACAGCCCAACCCCAAATTAGTCTCGGGACTGTGGAGCGATTGGGTCCAGGAAGAAGAATATTTGGGAGGCTACGGGAAACTTCTTCCACATGCGGCTGCAAGGCTTTTGCCAATAACAGGAGCTCTCGGTTAGGTGCATGGTCTCCTCAACGAATTGGAAGAGGCTGAGAGGTGCGTCGAAACTTGCCTGACGTAGGTTCAGGTGGAAATAGGGACCATAAGAAATCCATAGGTGTACGGTCCCTTTCTGGTCTGGTTAGTCTATTCCCGGCCACGTTTTCTGCGGTTAGCCGCAGCGCCCGTGTTCATTGCCATCACGACCTGCCTTGGCCTCAATCTTACTCCCATGTGGGAATAACAGGTTTTAGCAAGCCCGCAACCGGCGATATTTTGAAAGAACGTTGCATCAGACACTGGGACTATACGTGTGTACCTTGAGGCAAGTCTTGCTAAGCACGCATAACATCGGCGTGAAAGAAGGCGAGGCCTCCTTCATTGCTTCGATCGAAGCTTGCTCAAAAATCATCGATGATGAACAAGTCTCAATACGAACCAGTCAATCACTTGCATGGCAAATCTGTCTCGGCAGGCAAGCGCGATAGTTTTGTGATGCTGGCAATCGACAAGTATGGGGGCCTGGAGGGCGGTGTAGTGGTCGTCAAACTAGACTAGGCGGTTAGACTGACATATTGAAAAGCAGTCGCTCGAACTCGGGAGAGCCGATGCTGTGACTGTGTAAAGGAGGGTTCATAGATGCTTGTTATTCAGGATGGCATCATACCCAAAAAGCTGGGATATCAAGTTTTAGAGAGGTTTGACAGTAGTAAAAAAGTGGCCGATATTGACCGGCATATGTGTCAATAGACTAAATTGTTGTTAATTGGGTGGTACCTTCGCATTGCAATAGCGATATGTTCCCTGCCCGTGTGAGTGATAAAGCAGTGCAGAAAACCCACTGGATGCACCATACCTGGTAGAGCGAGGCGGTGAAATACCTGACCCCGACGGAGCAGTTATTTGGGGATGCACAAAAGCCAATAAAACATAGCACAGCGCATATGGAATGTGTACAACCCGAAAGGGCGGGCCACATATACGTACATGACTCCATTAGCTTTGGTGGGCAACTATGGTCCAGGTGTGCAACGAAGAACGCTCTTCGATATGAATAGAGGATGGATGGGGTACGCATACGAACGAAAGCTGGGCTTCTATTGACACACCTGTGTCACATACAGCAGGCGGAAACGGGGAGATCCGAGACCAACTGTTATTTAACATCAATTAGGGATTGATGCCATGTACCACGGCGTAGGTGATGTCGAGTGTTTTGACAAAATTTCTGGAAATCCTTATCCTGAAGAGAAATAGAAACGAATCCAAGTTCAGGGCTGGAAGGTCGAGAGGTCAAACCGGTACGTTGTAGCGCATTCTAGAGATTATGGCCTATTTCCCTGCGGTAACGGATGGAGTCATGTAATTATCTCGCCGACCTTTGCCCTCAGAAAGGTCAGTAGGTAGGCAGGTAGCACAAGTCAACAGTGCGTGTAGGGGCGTGGCTAGGCAAAGGCGCAAGTTACACGAGGCTCCCATGCCCTTTGAAAGCTGCGTACTGGATAGCAACGTTGGTTCCTAAGCCATAAAATACGATCAATTCGGGTCTTGCCGGGGGCAGTCAACGTTGTTCATATACCAAGCCCTTCCCCATCAGGAGGATTCAGTGGCGCTTGGCTAGTGACAGGCTGAGAGTTGTGCTTCAAAGCTGATCCATGAGGCTGATTGGACTGAGGGTGTTAAGCCATACTTTGAGACCGTGGCTTGTGCAAAAAGGCCGTTTTGCAGATGTCAAGATGCCGCCAAGGATGATGGGGAAGAAGTCGCTGCCGCAGAAGGCGGGAAACTTGGCGATTGTGAATCGTCATATAGGATACCCGCAGGCTGAAATCTCAGTTGACAAACTTTGGGCTGAAGAGAGACCAAAACCGTTGAGCGATATGCGAATTTGAGCACCTTTTCATATACTTGACTCGATGTGAATTGTTAATCCTATTGACGACGAGCATCTTCAGGGCCCACACTCCAGTGACGGTGACTGCGAGTGATGATCAAATCAACCCAGGCAGGTGCTCGGGCGAGATGGGAGAGGAAAAAGAGCGGATGAAAGAACGACGTTGCTAAGTTCTTTAAGAAGTCAATCAATCAATCGATCGATAAACTAGGTCTAGTCGCTTTGTTGTTGGTTTCAATCATCTTCTCATGGTGATCAGCTGCAAGCGAATTGGCAAATCCTTCCTTACTTGCGTGGAGGCGTTGAGGCTTGAGACTTTGAGGCTTGTGGGTTAGTCAGTTTGCAGATAGTGAGTGGGTCATCTCCCTCACGGCAGGCACGTATCATAGTAATGATCCGGTAGGGAAACTGCTTTCTTAAACGAGACAGGGAGAAGAGAAAACTCAGTCAGGCGAAAAGCCCCATCTAATCTCTTCAAGCTTGCTATGGTAAATACGAAAGACCCTCATCCCGACTCAAAGACCCCCGGCCCGCCCCTAATGCAATGCAATGAATGCTAACTTAACGGCAGAACGGCAAGGTTGTTCGGAGCTTGGGGGTCCAAAATCCGACCATCGCCGACCGCCCGTGTGGATCGGATCCTTGAATACCCGCCTCGATCGTCCGTGCTTTGTCGGCACCAGATTGTTTTGCAAGGAGAAAATGACCAATTCTTCAAGAACAATCGACCAAGTAGCTTGTAGAGGACTATCAATGACTTGACCTCCATGCCAAGGTAATTAATATTCAATTCACCCAATAAGCCATGCAATGCCTAGGTGCCGTAGGTATGTAACTAGGCACCCAGTTAGCTTGAGGCTCCTACCAGCGCTAGCCACCTTGGCAACCACTTTAAGCTTGCCGACTTCTGGCTTTTACACCCCGATACTTCGTTTCCAAGCGGCACAGCAGTGAGGTTTTTGTTCTTTTGGCGCGCTGTTGCCTGTGAGCTTCCAATGACTGCATTACGCAAGCTTTTCTCCCCAATCTCAACATCAATGCGGCAAGTCGTATCATCAATGAACGAATAAATTACTGTAGAATTCTCATGTTCTGCCGTCTTCTCCAAGTCGGCTCGGCGACTCGGATTTTACTACTCATACTCGACTCACTATATCCACCACTGAAGTCGTCAGGGGTTCCACCTCAACTCTCCACGACGGCGATCAATTATTACTTCAAGTCGGGCATTTGCCTTTCTGCTCTTTCTCTTCTTTTTCTTCTTTATTTTATGATGTGTACTTGAATTCCTCTTCGTGCCAGTAACTTCTTGTCTAGTTCTGATTTGCCAGAATCACCGACTTCTTCTTTTTCGCATCTCAATAGAACTAGACTAGAAACGACACCATCAGGAGAAATCTTGCCCCATTTCCGCCGCCCGGATCAACAGACCAACACAACCCTCAACAATGCCGAACGAAACGGGAAGAGAGTCCCGCCGGAGCTGCTTAGCTGCAGTGGCCGATGAGCTGGGAGTGGCAACGATTTACCGCTCATCCTCCAATGTAAAACTACTCATCCTCCAGCGAGCCGTCCGACTAATGGCATATGGCGCATCGACCCTACCGCTGATCCCACACCTGCGCGCGCTGGGCCACCCGGAAAGCTTGATCGGTCTCTTCCTCAGCCTGACGCTTGTCGGTGACGTGCTGCTCAGCCTCCTCCTGACCGCAGTGGCCGACGGGCTGGGCCGCCGCGCCGTCTTGGGTATCGGATCGATCATGATGACCGCTTCCGGCATCGTGTTTGCGACTTCCAGCAACTACTGGATTCTCCTGGTTGCGGCTGTCTTTGGCGTCATCTCGCCTGGCGGCAATGAGATCGGACCATTCCGCGCGGTAGAGGAGAGCATCGTCGCGCAGCTCACCACCCCCGCCGACCGGTCCGACGTCTACGCATGGTACTCTCTCATGGGAACCGCGGGTGCGGCGACGGGCATCATCACTTGCGGCTGGACGGTGCAGTCGCTCCAGCGGAACAGGGGCTGGAGTGAAACCAAGGCGTTCCAGGTCATCTTCCTGGCGTACGCTGCATTTGGGGTCCTCAAGCTGGTCCTGACGCTCTGTTTGAATGCCGACGTCGAGCCCGAGGTGGCCAAGACCTCACCCCGAGCTGTGGCGGCTTCTGAGGGTGAGCGTCGGCCTTTGCTTGCAGGTAACGAAGCTGGCGCAAACGGCCAAGCCCAGGACGCTTCGGCTGCAGAGGCAAAGGCAAAGGGCCGGTGGAGTCTACTTCCTCAGATCAGAAAGGAGGGCCGTTTGGTCATTCTGAACCTTTGTCTGCTTTTCATGTTGGACGCCTTCGCGTCGAGCCTGGTGTCTCTCAGCTGGATTAGCTACTACTTCAAGTCCACCTACAACATGGAGCTTGGCGCCCTCGGTTCGGTGTTTTTTACTACCAACATCATTGCCGCCATCTCAATGCTCGGCGCATCGTCATTGGCGAAACGGTTTGGTAATGTAAATGTAAGTGTGGCTACTCCCAAACCTTGCGTCCGTGAGCATGCTGAATTCTGTGTAGAAGAGAAGAAGCTGACACTTTTTTTTGACGTTTCAACAGACAATGGTGTTCACACACCTGCCGTCATCAATCTTCCTCGCCCTCATCCCCGTCCCCTCGCTGCAGCTGTCCCTTGCCGTTCTGTTCCTCAGACACTGCACAGCCTCGATGGACGCAGGGCCCCGATCGGCGTTCCTCGCCGCCGTGATACGTCCCTCGGAGCGCACCGCCGTCATGGGGCTCATCAACACCCTCAAGACGGTGGCGCAGAGCGTGGGACCCTCGGCCACAGGCTTGCTGGCGGGCAGTGGGCACTTTTGGGTGGCGTTTGTGGTTGCCGGTTCGCTCAAGGCGACGTACGACCTGGGGCTGTTGGCCGTGTTTAAGAACCATGAGAAGGAAGTGTTGGAGCGCATTGATAGGGAGGCGGCAGACGGACAAAACTCCCAAGCTTAAGACGGCAGGTAGTGCGCAAAATGTGTGCGTGTGTGCATGTTGAAGGCACAACAAGAAACAACAAAAAAGACTGGCACGGGCAATTAAAAAAAAAAAAAAAAAAAACTCAACAATATTTTTTGGCAAATTCATACATAATTATTTGCCTGACGCCAAAGTACTAAGTAGAGGCGCTATCAAAAAGTAATATTACAATTAAAGAATAAACACGCTTTCGACTCTCGTTAAACCCATTATTAGCTATTACCATATAAGATCTCTTGCATGTAGCATCGTCTCCAGTTCGGCGGGATAGTCCTCGCCTAGAATATACGACACGGCGCCGCTGCCCACAAAGGACTCGGCGCCGCCGTCAAAGTGCGCTTTTACGTACTCCCACCACTCGGGGTAGAAGCCCGACTCGCTCCAGTCCAGGATGCCCACGACCTTTCCGTCTCGTATCAATATGTTCTTGGGGTTCAGCTGCCCGTGGGTCAGATATGTGTTTTTTGGGTGCGGCCGCCTCGACGCGGCCAGGTCCTCCAGCATGGGCACTACGTCAAGACACTCGGGCCCTCCCCTGCACAGCATCACATTGGCCAGCTCGTTGACAAAGTCGGGCTCCGAGTCGAAGGGCCCGACGGGAAACCCAAAGAAGTTGTCGGTGCAGCCGGCCTGGTCGTAGAAAGTCCTGACACGGGGGGCGGCGGCGGCAGGGATGTTATTGTCTTCAGCGCTTGCGGTGACTGTAGCGGTATTGACCTGCTCCTCCTCCTCGCGCACGAGGATGCCGCAGACGGAATTGTGCTTGTGGGCGCGCAGGTCCCCGTACATGTTGCGCAGCTGCCAGGCAATGTCGGATCGGGCGGCGGCGTCGAGCTCGTCCCAGACGTCCGAGAGCGCGTCGCCGGCGATGCGGTCCATGAACATGTAAGCCTGGTCGCAGGTTCCGGGCACCCTACCGAAGCCCAGGACGCGCGGGACGGGGACCGAAGTGTTCTCGGCCACAAACTGGAGCACGCTGGCCTCATGCAGCAGCATCTCGTCTCCCATCTTGATGATGGTGGACTGGTCCAGCAGGTAAACCTCGGACTCCCTAGACCCCAGCTGCTGGAGCCCTGAGAGGTAGTTCTCAAAGGCCTCGTTCCGCGGTCCCGGGGAGCCCGTCATGGCCAGCGGCAAAGAGGCTCGCGGGTGTGGGGGTTCTCTCGTAGGGTAGTGCCTCCTCGGTGCGTCTTGTTGCCGCCTGCCTCCTGTTAGAGGCTGTGAGGGTTGGCCACCACTGCAGCGTAGTGCATCGATGTTGAGGTCTCCAATGGCACTATTGAGGGTCTCGGGGGACACGTCTAAGCTGAGGCTCGGCCTGGTGGATTTTGATGCATGAAGAAACTCAAGCAGCTCAGTTGGTGTGTCGTCATCGTTGGAGTCGGACTCTGGCGAGCTGGGACGGCTAAATATGGAGGCCTCGGAGCTCGAACAAGAAGGCGACCTTGGGATGCGGGAGCCTTGCTCGTGTGGAGGCTCCAGGTGGTAAAAGCGTCCAGGCGACATGTGGGAGGGCTTACGGAGGTGAAAGGGGTGGTGGTGCTTTGTTGTTTTGGCAAAGGAGACGTGTATCAGGTGGGAAGGGCGGATAGAGTTCGTGAGGGGCCGGGGAACGATCGTATCTGATGAGTAGAGGGGGAAAGATGGGAATTATACAACAATGGACAGTGGTCCCAGGAAAGCAAAAATAAAAGGGAAAAAGTAAACGAACAGATGGTGTTTCGTCACTAGCCAATAACGACCAGTACCACATGTCCCGCCTTCTAGGATGAAGCTAGGCAGTGATGATATGGTATGATATGCTCTCCACCGGGGTAGGGAAGAAAGGTACTGTACAATACTGTAGACGGCTACGACAGCGAAAGAAAAAAAAAAGCATTAAGCCAAGCCAGGGCTATATCTGATCCCTTGCCATGTCGATCTCATGGAGACGGATCAGGGGCCCACCCGCAATGTGTGTGAGTGCGTGGTCTTGCATGGTTCATCTTGACTTGGGTCGTTGACAGCCAGGGCTTGAGGTCGCAGTACTGTACTGTACTGCTGCTGAGGTACAACGTCAAGGTGCTTTGTACTAGAACCACTTGGGTCTAGCACGTACCGTGGGAGAGGGTGGGCTTGATGAGCGGTGGAGAACCAAGCAAAAGAGTGCGCAATGCCAGGCACGCTTGTTCAGCTTGAGGCACCAAACCTCAGACCGTAGCAGGGAAACGAATGTCGCTTGCAGCTGTGAGGCTGACTCTTGTGTTATGGGTAGGGGGTGGGGCCACTGAACCGATCCACTAAACCACCACCATGTCTGTCTTGCCTTACCTTTGTTGGGGGCCCTGTCCATTCTTTTTCCTAAGAGATGGGATACTACCTACGTAGCCGATGCGCCCGCCTGCTTGGGTTAGAGTCGTCGGGGCCGAGCATGCACTAGGACTAGGTGCCGATTGAGGCGCTGTTGTTGGTTTCAGTGTCGGATGCCGACATCCAAGGGGAATTTAATTTTGCAACGTTGACGACTTTGCTTGGTAAATGCGGGCGGCCGACCATTTCAGTAACGCATCCATGTGATTTTCTGCTTGGGGGGTAGGTAAGGTAGGTAGATGGTAGATACCTACCTAATTACAGTACTGTACAGTCAGTACCTTACTTACAGTATGGTAGGTAGACAAACAAGACTGGACCCTTGATTCCCATACATCATTTACCATAAGTACATTAGGCATCTTAATTTCGGATTGATATTGGTAGGCATTCTGACAATGACAGACATTAACTGACCCAAATATAGTAAAAACAAAATCAAATGATTGCTGGCAACAACAGCATTTCGACCTTGGTTGCGTTATTCTCCCGAGCTCCAGCCAGTCCTGTACTGTCCCTATACCTAAAACTCAGCTCTGGGATGACCCCCACTTCCCGTCTGAGCTGGAACCCACCACCCCACCCATCTACGCATTTTACCACGAGGCAGTGGAGGCTCACATGGGGTTTAAGTACCTGTAAAATACCCAGTGGAACTGGGATAGGTCCCAATGACCCTCTGGGTCCGAAAGCGAGAGCAGTCTGTAAAGCGTGATAAGCACGTCAATCGACAACCACCGCGAGCCAACTTCCCAGACGAGCTATCAGTGCAACCTTAGAAGGAACCCACAGAAAATATGACAACCACCATCAAATCAAGATCACATACATCCAAGTCTCACACGTGCTGACAGACCATTTTATGGAGTTGACTAAGTCTAGTTCCGGGACCGGAGAGTCTTGTGCGATTTGGTTTTCAAGGCCCCCTTCCCAAGGTCGCATTTTTAGTGGACTTTTTTTTTTTCATCATTGCGAATCTTGGAAAAAAAAAAAATATGGGAAAAAACTTGCAAGCGATGTGCTTTCCACATCGGATTTTGTTGTTAGTACTGGGTTTGTTTTTTTCTACACTGGGCAAAGATTGACAAAAAGGATCTGTAACATTGGGGTATCAAATCTCAATTCAATGGTACAGATTGATATCTGATACAAGCGTAATCTCGAAAAGGCAAGAAACTGATCTTGTCATCAAGAACTACCCAAATCCCATGCCATGAATATTTTTATTTTTATTTTAAGTTCAACATTCATCAAATGAAACTGATGTTCACCCAGACGACTTTAACTCGGCATTCAAACTTACCAAGTCCAAGGTACCTAAGGTAGCAAGCAGCACCTTAGCTACCAGCTACAGTAGCACTAGGTAGTAAGCTGCTGGCTTGTTGTCGTCTATGGAAACATTCTAGCTCGGGTGATGGTGCTGGTTAACGTGTCAGGTTGGTCATCTAACCCAACCCTTGCCAAAGCTCGGCGACCGACCACTGCCCAAGGAAAGGGATTGGATCCGTTGCAATTGGTCACCTAGGTACCTACTTACGAAGCGACCGACCATGTACGTGGTACGGCACACCTCTCACCTCACAGCACCCTTACTCCTTACTTCTTGTTGTTTGGCCGTGCGATGGTCAAGGTTCCAAAGTTTTAACTTTTTGGCAACAGGTTCTTTTGGCTAGCACTAGACCTAGAAACAAAAACTCCGAAGGGCTTACCAGAAAATCAACAACGGCATCCTGACAGCAATTGCAGAGCAAGTCCGCCGGATCTCAGCCACCCGACCGACCCATTTCATTTACTGGTTCCGACATATTAGCGACCCAAAGTATTGCAACCTAAGGATTTTGTAAAACGATCCGGGGGCCACACGGCCTACGTACATGCAGCCGACGCAGAAAAAAAAAACACAAGCCCGTTCATTCACAAACGACGCCCAGATTTTGTTTTTCCCCCCTTTCGGAGACTTGTTCAAATTTAGAGCGGCTATCCTGTTGTTCGGAGCATTTGGTATCCGACGCAAACGATTTGCTAACAAATCATTTTCTCGCTAACCGAGCAAAAGCCCGCCCAGCCAACCGTCTACCCATTTTCCCAACTGCTTGCTGCTGCTGCTGCTGCTGGACTGACTCTGACAATCAATAGATACGAAGTAATAGTAGTACCCATAGATCTCATTATCTACAAACTTGCCACTTCGCTTCTGCACAACAGTGGATGCAAATCGAGAAACTCAATTGCATTGCCTTGGGCTAAGCGATCACCAACTAACGCACGGGCTCGGTTCATCTGATTTTAAAACTTTTCGATGTGTCTGTCCCTTACTTCCCCAACCTCTCGTTCTTTGTTCCTTGCTCACCGGTCTTGCAAATCGTGAGTACCTGCATCTTGTTAACTCTACATCCGCCCCTCCATTATGCCGATTTAATATGATTGTACGGAACGGATACCTTATAGCAGATGGAAAGCAAAGATTTACACTGAATTTGCTGTTTTTAGGATATAAATAACACATTTTATATTCCATACGCGATCTCTTAATATAGGACCCGTTTGTTTGATTTAGTTTCCATGTGTCGCTCCAAAAGGGCTCAGGTGGCTCACTCCGGCTTTTTTTTTTTTTTTTTTTTTTTTTTTTTTTTTTTTTTTTTTTTTTTTTTTTTGCGAAACGGACTTCTTCCGGACTCGGACTCTTGGGTATATTCCGAACCGATTTCCAGCTCTTGTGTGATACCATGGTTAGTTATCTGCGACTGCGACTGCGACTGCGACTACATTGCTGTAGCAGTTCACGTGGATGGTCGGTACCGTTCCTTGGTCCTCACATTTCTTGGCGATTTGTCAGTCTGTTATAGCTTAGGTAGCATTATCACATTGACATGTGGAAATCGAGAGCCGCTTCATGAATCTTGACACAGTTTCTGCTCCATGAAGATGTGTGCTGACCAAGATCCTTTTTTTTTCTTCTTCGACTTTGTTCAACCTAGCGTAGGGTTTTCGCCCCGTTTGCTCATCACAATCTGTTCGGGGACCTTGTCTGCGGCATTGACCCCCCCGGTGTTGTCATGCGATCGAAGATGCTGCGTTAACGAGGGTTTCTATTATTATCCCATCGCTTTTGACAGCTATAACACAGCTTGGCGCCAGGGTCAAATACGGTGCAGGGGGTTCCACCCCAGCGCCCCACCCCTGATTGGATCTTGAAGGAGATTCTACAGCCTGAGACAAAGCCGAATGAAGCGCTCCTCACTTGGCCGGAGGCTAGGTACCGTATCGTGCCGTCCCCCCTGTTGATTGACTGATGATGGGTCTGGGCCAAAGGGAAGGGGAT
Source organism: Pyricularia grisea (assembly GCF_004355905.1). Lineage (NCBI taxonomy): Eukaryota > Fungi > Ascomycota > Sordariomycetes > Magnaporthales > Pyriculariaceae > Pyricularia > Pyricularia grisea. The sequence goes on along the minus strand of NW_022156719.1, from coordinate 2,555,403 downwards.
GGGGTTTTGAGTTTGGGTTTTTCTTTTTTTTCTTTCTTTCTTATTTTCTCTAGACTAGAGTTCTTTTGTTAGGTCTAATAATACCTGGGACTAGGAAGCTTACGTGGTAGGCATGCGCACATGGAAGTATGTCAGAACACATACCCTCAACCTCCATGGATATTCAACTTTGGTACAGCTGAACCGACTTATACCAACCTAAGGAAAGCTTGCGAACTTAGTGAGGAAAGGGAAGGTGGCACCTTGGCATCTACAATACCTCCACTGTCTTGCTTTGCATTTGCAGTAAGCTTTGCAGCAGACATGGATTGGAGTAGCTATTACAGGCGTCATAGTAATTACTAACTGATGATGATGATTATGATGATGATGCCAAACCTATTCGTACCTTACTTTTATCTGATCGGCGTAATCAATCAGGGCTGCTTTTCGCTCTTTTGTGTGCGTGCGTGTGGGTGTGTGTTTTTTTTGTTTTTTCTTGCTTCGGCTTCGCGGCCCGTTTCTAAGCGCTTATTACACTTCCCTCTTTTCCTCTTCCCTCGTCCCAGTCAATGACCGAGGTGGTTGCCACTTATCGCAGGACATCCGACTGGGCAAGGCAGAAGATATTTTTGGGGCGCTTAATCCTGGTATAAACCATTCATTTGGTGAGCTTGGTAGCGCGTGCCCTTTGTTGGAGAAATCTGGTGCAAAAATTGGATTGGAGACTTCAAAAAACAACAACAACAAGAACAACAACAAAAAAAAAAACTTGCAAGGGCAACGCCCGTGGTTCCGGCACGCGGGTTTTGCGGACCCAATCGAATCGCGGCGCGCAGAGCAAATCCTCTCGCTACGCCCTCAAGGCCCCGCTACGGTACCGGTACCTGTGGTTGCTTTCATTCCCAGGAAAGTTTTTTTGTTTTTTGTTCCTCCCTCCTCTCTACCAGATCTTTTGAATATCTGGTTCTCGCGGGCCTCTAGCCTAATGAAGCTCGGGATGCGAATGGGAAAAAAAAAAAACAATTCAAACAGAAACCTGACATGGAAACGGTGAAAAACCTCCCCATCAGCATTCTTTGGCTGTTTTCTTTGTAAGCTTTGAAATTATGACGTTTTATTAGATTTCTTTTTTTTTGGTTGTTGTGAATATTGTATGTCGTGTTCCAATTCCTCACATCCTTGGCCCTCTTTTTTTCCCCTTTCGCATCCTTCGGCTATTTGCCCATGCCAATTAACCAATCATTTGTGGCGACGCGTACCTTCGTGGTATCCTCTTTTTTTTCGGCGTGATGTTCACCTCGCCTGACTGCATGGTTAATGCATTCGTCAATCGAACTGCAGTAAACAACACCTTACCTTCTCCCCTTTATTTCTTTACGGGTGAACGCATGCCCTAGTCTTTTTTATGCTGATCGTCACGGCCTTTTAGCGATGCGAGGTTTCAAAAACCCTCCGTCACAAGGAAAAGCCAGTTGGGGCGCTTTGACGATCTACCCGAATTGATGTACAACTTTTTTTTTTTCTTTCTATTTTTTTCATAGGCTGCGGAACGGAGCTGTTGATGACTCCGTTGCGGGCTGCTTTGTGATAATGGGGCCAAGAACATCAAGCAGTTGCATGAACTTTCTTGACCGCTTATCCAATTCTTGTCATCTCATTCTTGGTAGTAGTCTGGACTCCATTCTTAAAGATGGTAGGCATGGTGTTTCTGAAAAAAAAAAAAAAAGCTCTACCGTTGATTGCACCTATCTGGATCCAGAATTTCTTTGGTATTCTGTCCAGGTATTGATCAATGGTTGTCTAAGAAACGGGGCTACCTGACGTCCACCATGATGGCTCAGTCAAGTGGATAGGTTGAGCTCAATCCGATGACATGAGTGCGGCGGTGACAGGTAATCTTTGGTAGCGATCCAGATGAAGCAGATTGAGGCTTCAACTGATTTTTTTTCTTCTTCTTTCGCACTCTTACAATTCAGTCAGGAGGTGGTCTGCCAGTCTGATCGCCTGAGTGAGCAACGAAGCAGGTGTTGCATGAACCGTGTCAGGGCAATACTACGTGGGTTGCCAAGAGGTTACTCTTGTGAACGAAGCCTCTTGTTTCTAACGGCCACTTGTAATAGGGGCGTTTTGGCTACCTATTGCAAACGCTTTGAAGAACTTCCGACTATTTGTGACAGCCGTCCTTGGGATACATGAGACGGATCAACAACTACGTATCTGACACCTAAGCTATCTGTTGTTGTCGTTGTGGTACTCTCAAGTCCCCGGCGCCAACGGGACTGTGCGGTTATGGCTGCTGCTTGATTGGAGCTCCAAGCTCATGACAGTTTTCCATTACACAATGATGCATTCCCTTGCCAAATAGCTCTTGTTTGTATGTCGAGTAAAGCGATCGATGCTCAGTTTGTTTTGATAGTGGTTTATGTACATGGTAACGACGCTCTGGTGAGCTCCAAGTTGCAGGGAACCTCCTTGATCTGGTTGGTGATCCAAAGTTCTACGTTGCCACTACTACCTCCGTCATAAATTTTGTATGTTCATCCTCTGCCTGTAGTCTATACTTTACATGTCTAGGGCGAGCATACGCACCAAGGAAGTATCGCTCGACAGAAGCCTACTCTACCGTGCCGGATACGAAGCGGCCTATACTACTTGGATCAGAACCCCCCAATCCCGTATGTCGTTGCTCGCTGAGAAACCAAAACTTATGACTGGGAGTGACCATACTCAACTGACTCTCTCGCAGTAAAAGCAGTATCTACCATCGTCCACGTCAAGTCGATCCTTTCTCGCAAGATGATTAAGGACATTTGCTCCTGCCCCTAGAGCCATTGCCGCCCATAACCCCTATCGTCAGGGCAAGAAAGTCAGATATATCGATATGATCATTCCCCTCCATACAGCCGGCCACAGTACGAGCATTGATACAGAGACTTGGTCAAAAGGTCTTATGAAGAAGACATCGAAATTTTCAAGCAGAAGACACTCGTGGATCTCTGCCTCGCACATCCGCCCTTGCCCGAAATCCCACACCCCAGCGAGTCCCACGAACCTTGAGATAGTGAAAGAGATTGCTGTCAGGGACACCCACCGAGCGCAAACCGCTGCATGTCGCCTGGGTGATCTGTCAAAGACGTACATTACAAAGATCTCTGACACACTATAGCTACACCTACGTGGATGAGGAGTCTCATGATGAGGAGCTTTAGGATTATCTAGTAAATACTTGTCTCAACTCCGATAAAGACTACACGAACTAAGCGGCTGCCTATGCTGCACTCCAGACCTTCCCAAAGGTAGGCGATGTCATCCCAAAGTACTTTGGGTCTAGGAAGTTCGAGTCGACGCTAGATAGGCACCGGCCCAATGGGCAGAGGCAACGCCAATATTACTCATAGAACAGGTCACGGAAGCCAGAACCATGTCCCATATGGACTCATCTTTGATACCGGAGACTGCATGTTTGCACATTAGCTCTCGTATCCCTAGACGCTAGAATGTTAGTCGAAAATTTTGACGTTGACCATGAAGATGTCGCTGGTCCGAACATCGATAACGTAGAAGGGCCAGACTCCGTTGACCGCGTTGTTCTTTTTGACTTCATCACTGCCCAGGTCCACTGGATCAAAGGAGAAGACATAACCCATAATAGTCCAGTATGGTGAGATCATAATAATACCAGAGTAGCCAGAACTAGGATCTGGCGGAGACCTGCCGCCGCATCTGGTACATCGCTGCTGGTATTTTGTCAAGCTGGCTGTTCCCAGAGTTTCGCGACTGGATTCCAGCCGAGTGATGGTGGACGAGGAAGATGAGCACCTTCAACACCTGGCCACTGACACGGTGATTAGACTCGGCCGTGTGAACGGGTGTTTGAGATCTGCTCATAGTCATCGAGTCGGCTCTCGGTCCATGCAGAAAGATGCCATCGCTTCGGAGGTATGCGATTCAGGGGGATGAAAAGGATTATTCAGCAGCTACAAGAGGAAACAGCTTTGGAAATGTATCGCATCGACAAGACTTGATGAATTGGCTGATGAAGTCTCGAAATCGACATCAGCTATTTTAGACAACCAAGCCCCCAGCACTTGGCCGACTCAAAAAGCAGTCCATGATGGCTTGGCTGGACTGTCTGCAGGCGTCCCGAGAGTGGTTTTCGAATCAGCCGCTTCATGGCTGTACACGGAAAAACACCTTCGAAGAATAAAAAAAAAGGTTTAACATATAAATAGTATAGTTTATATTACACGAGCAGTAAAGTTTTTGACACGCGATTACTGAACTATACAATATACAGTAAAAGTTATATTTATGCGTTAAACAAGTGGTACAAACTGTAAATAAACAACCTGCTGGGTACATTTTCCACAATTCGTGAGGCATGCGTTGTCTTAGCGCTTAATTGTAGTATTACTTTTATGATATCACAGCATCGCTAATCTAAACAAACCGGTGTATTCTAGAGTGTTCTCAAAAAGGGAAAGATGCACCAGGCTATAGCTGCGATGCCCTAAGCTTATGCAAACAAAAGACCACAACACCGTTTATTCACCGGTCACATGCTGCTTCCTTCCCTATTTTCTTTTTTACATTTGTCAACTTTTGGCGAGATGCGCGTCATACTTTCCGCCGGTAACCCTCTAAAGCTGATGCTGGGCGACCCGGGACCGTCGACTATATGTCGTGTTCAGCTGAAGCACGGCGTGAAAAGGGTTGGATCTTGAAAGCGGCGGCTGCTGTCAACTTAAGGGGTGGATCTGGGGGCGAAAGGGAGGAACAGGCTATTAGGTTTTTTTTTTTTTTTTTTTTTTTTTTTTTTTTTTTTTTTTTTTTTTTTTTTTTTTTTTTTTTTTCGGCAGGGCGGTATGCCGATAATGTGTAGATGCAAGCTTTCTTTTACGGGGAACGGGTTTATGAAGATCGGACATTGTCTAAAGTTACCAAAATCGACCCATCACTGGGTTGGCTGGGATGAAATAGACGAAATATGGTGCTTTGTAGCGACTTTGGTTGTATGTGACATTTCTCTTGGCCTGATAAGCGATAATACAGCTATTATTCCCCTAATATCTGTTTCCCCCCCTTTTTTTACTTTATAATAAAGCACCCATTCTAAACGATAGCATGTTGCAACTTAACCTGAGATTTTTTTATATGGACAGGCTATCACCGTAACCATCGATTATATAAGCGGGAATTTGTACAAATCAACCCCCTCGATGGCCTCTTTTTTGGCATGTTCCATAGAACATGGTAAACTGGCCACACCCCGGCGGGGCTTGGATGTGCTAGAGCATTTTCTGCCAGGTATTCGGGGTCTCATATATTTAACGATGATTTATTTGCAAAGGTTGATCGCTGCCTATCGTTTGCATATGGCTTCTAGCATTAAGCGGCGCCCACATGACATACATTTCAGAGCAATTCGCACGGGTTGCGGCGAGTGGGAACTGGTATCAAAGATTTTCTTTTTCTCTTTTTCTTTTTTATAAAATTATATTTTGATTCCTGGAGAAAATTCTTTCTTTATTTAAAACTTAGCAAGGAACTTGGGTCCTCACACATATCTGACAGTTGGCCAAAGGGACGTTGTCCGTCAGTGGTCGATAGGTCCTTCGGGGAAGTGAGTGGCGGCAACGTTGCACTGTCGAAACAGCCTCACTTCATCCTCTGCAAAGGCCCCCACTACCGAGTGCAAAAGCCCCCTGTTATGAAAGAGGACAAGATCGCCTTCCTCCCAGTCGTGGGCATAAACCATCCTTGGTGCGATCCCAGGTCGCTGGAGGCGATGGACAGTCTCGCGAACCTTGGCGAGGTCGTCCATCACGGTGCCATCGGCTAGGTGGAGCTTATACACCGCAGAAGGATGGACCTGGAGCGCCAAGTTCCCGGTGACGGGGTTGCGCCAGCACATGGGGAGGATTTGGATCTTGTCCTGCTCCACGGGCGGCAGGTCGTTGAAGGGCAGCTCCAGCCCCTGGGACTCGAGACCGAGGCCGTCGGGCCGCGACTTGGCCGGCGACATCCAGATGTATGGATGCGGGGCGTATTCCACCCTGGTGGTGCGCACGAAGTCTTTATCCGCCTCGGACAGGTTGTCATACATGCTCTCGCCGCTGACAAAGGCGGTAGTTCCGAGCGGCACTTGGAGCTGGTCGTTGGAACCGTCGTCGTAGCGGCAGACCTGGCGTCGCCCCCCTGGCACCCTCACAGCGAGGAGGGTGGTGACGATCGGGGGCGCAAGGCCATACAGCGCCGCGTCAATGTGCCAGCGGTAGAAGCGCGTGAAGTCGTGGTCGTCCTCTGGCGAGACGTGGGTGGCGTGGAACGTCCGATGGTGCGGGTGTCGCAGTTGGATGTCGCGCAGGCCCTCGTACTCGGCAACCCGGCCGTTGCCGATGACCTGGACCTGTGGCTGGTGCGGTATGGTCTTGAGGTCGGGATGAAGAATACTCCGCGCGCTGTCAAGGCTTTGGCCATGGCCGTACGAGACTGCAGCGGGATCGAAGCGCCGGGTCAACTCGTACTGGGCCTTGGGCGAGACGTGGCCTTGATTCTTGAAGACGAGAATCTGGTGGGCGAAGAGAGCCTCGCGAATCACGTCGAAATCGGTATCTGCGCCGATATCAGCTAAATGGCCGATACGGCGGGCCGGTTTGAGGTTCATTGGACTTACCGAGGAGGTTACCGATTTGACGGGTATTCTCCCAAATAATCGTGGCTGATCCGTTGCATCGCTGGTCAAAACTCCCCAGCTACTTACCCGTAATATGTTCAATATTAACATTTGCAACTGTGGCCCCAAAGTTGACAGCAGAAGCCTCCGGAAAGGCGAGCGGGGTGACAGTTATGGAAGACATGATTGCGTTTGACTTTTTTTTTCCCACTTCGTGCTTGATCATACTATAATAATGCGACGGAACAAGATAATTTCGACGTGGCATCCGGTCGGCTTACTACCTTTTTAAAAGTGGCAATCAACTTGATTACGTTTACTCTCATAATCCCGACCCACACCCGATCATCGCCGATTCTTCCCTATTATCTTATCTTTTTTTTTTTTTTATCTGATTGGATGCATTCGTACATACGCTTAAAACGGGTGCGTGTCCAAAAGCTCGCGACCAAGTCAGGTGCGTCGTCCAAAAGTGCGGGTGCGATATGGAAATGGTGTCCACGCCGGCTAACACGTTGATCTCGGTGACGGTGGCGTCATCGATATAAGGAGCATTTGGCTATAGTCATAGACCCTGCCCGAATTTCTGGCGGTCAAACCGTAGCTCCGGCCATCTGCAGCGCCTCTCTGGACTTGGGTTCAAAAACAGCTGTTCAAAGTCGGCAACGATAACAACTGCCACTTTTGCGCACCGCATCACTAACACCACCTAGGACTAGGACTGCCTCGTGAGGGTTTTTGCAAGCCAGCGAGCGGAGCACTGTATGCGACTGAACTATCTGGCTGGCGTGCACCGGCATGCCTAAATCTGCGCTCAACCTCGCGCCGCGGTCGGCCTCCGTAGAGCCCCTCCGTTTGTCATCATAATGTAGGGCACCTTGAGTCTCTGTTTTTTTATTGCCATTGAGGATGGCCAGCGAGCGCCTGGCCTCTGGCAGCACGGATGAACGGTGGAAGAGGACGCCGTCGATATCGAAAGCGAATACCAGTTCGTCGTTTGCTTACTTTGCATACAACGGTAGCCGATGTTATCGCTTGGTCGGCCCATGAATTTTGAGATTTTTGCGGAAGGACAACATGCCGAAGTTCTCGTGGATGAATGAAGTGAAACTAAATTGCTGGGGTACATAGTAAACATCAAGCCCTGTGCTATTATATGTTCCTATACATGGATAGATTATGTGATGTTCGTGATGCCCGCTGGGCCACGGGGCAGAGCTCATGTTTAAAATTTTAGTTTATATATGTGCTTATTGGTGAAACTATTTTTAAGCATTTTTGCTTGGTTGCCGTAGTCGTGTTTTTTCTTCTTCTTTCTTTCTTTTCTGCAGATAAGTGAAATAATATTGTAGGAAAAGTTGGCGCGGGGCTGGATATTGGCAAACACTACTATGGTACAATATTCTCCAAGGCCTGATTCCAGGGACCCTTGTTCCACGGAACTCACTTCCGTTCTGTAATTACTATGTAGGATAGATATAGGTACACGCGCCTCAATGGTCACCTAGGTGAGCTCCCCACCACTTGCCCTTCCGTCTAGGATTTCACCCCCCAAATACGTATCGGGCGGTATGATAACATTCGACGGACGCCAGTACCAAGCATGCGAGGGAATCAGTAAAATCTTCCTTTCATTTTATATGGGTGCCAAGACTGCAGGGACAATGAGGAGGTACGGGACATTATATTTTTTACATAGTCAATACTTTAAAAGTCTTATACTGACAGCAATAGTTGTCATATGTTTTAGGACTTGAAATTACAGGATTCAATTAAAAGTAGTTTCGCACGGTGACTGTTCATTTACAAGGGATTCGAGGCCGGTAGACTGAATAACGTGTGGCCAAAATGGACTGATTCGCAAGCGTGCAGCTTCTCAGAGGTAAATCTTGACCTGGTCGTCTTCTCTGCGACCCATATATGTCAAGTTCCCGTCTTGTTTGTAGCGCAACTGGTCACCAGTATTGTAGATGCGGCCGCGGCGACCTGGATGGTGGCCGCCGGGCACGTCGACGCCCCCGCCGCTACCACGCAGCGTGGGCGGACCCTCGATGAGCAGTTCGCCGATGGCTCCGATGGGGGCCAGTCTGGTCTCATCACTGGGGTTCACCAGCCAAAAAGACGGCCCCGGTGGCCTTTCCGATGCAACCGCCTATATCTAACTCGTCGTGGCCGTCGATCCGGTTGTCTGCACAGATGATAGTACATTCAGTTAGACCGTAGACGTTGTAGACCTTTCAGAGGCCCGTCGTCCATCGTTCCACCGCACTGCGCGTAACTGCTTCGCCGCCCATGGTGATGGTATCGAGGGAACGTACCCGAGCGGGATCGAGGATATTTGCGACTGTGGGTGTTAAAAACGCCAAATTGGCTCCTGTCTCATCGATGGCCGCATCGATATCTCCAAGCTTGTTTTTGTCCGGAAGGATGCAGACGCAACTACCAGCTATTAAAGTTTTTAAATATTTCCATAAGAGAGGCGTCGAAGGCCTGTGACACAAATTGCAGGGCGCGAGACTCTGGAAAAAAGCCCAGGGTGACTCCGTGGTACCAACAACTAGTGCTGGCGGCCCGATGATGCACCACCACGCCCTTGAGTTTTCCCGTACTACCCGAGATGAGGATTATATAGGCGGTCGATGATGGACTGATTATTGGTAGCTGCAGGATAAACAATCCTCGTCCGGAGCACCTCGAGTCCCTCCGCCATGGCCTCCCACGCCGCACGAAACCTGACCATACATATGTCCGAGGCGAGTTCGATTGTTCCCTCCATGATGTAATCTCCCTTATCTTTGGAGGCCAGTGACATCAATCCCTCCTGCAGTGGGGTGCATGGGTAGACATCGGAGATGGTATCTTGGTCTACATTGCAGGCCCTGGCGACATGACCGCGGCCCTTCCCCCAGTCTTGTTCGGCTTGGCCGAGCAGGGCAAAAGCCGGGGGTGGTGGCCCGACGGTTGATGGATGAGGCATGGAGTATGGAGTTTTTGGGCATATGTTTTTGTTTGTAAGTCGTTTCCCCCTCCCTATCGGCCCGGGTACCAACCAGGGTAATGACTTGTACCAAGTGCAAATGTTCAGCAAATCCCCCAGATATTTTAATGACCGGATAGAAGTAATAAGGGATTCTTTGGCCTACTTCCCCTTACATACTGCTGTAATATTCCACCCCCAAGGAAAACAACATTATTTTTGCACTTTGTCAAACTTCGCGTTTGACGTGTATAAAACTCTTGGTTGCAAGTCGCCTCTGCAAAATTCACCCCCCGCACTTTGTCTTTGCTATCAATACCATTTAGAAATAATGAACAGGGGATACGAGCGAGTTACTGAAATGCTTTGTATGGATATATAGAGTAAACAGCCTTGCATTTCAGATATATTGGGGCAAGTTGTTTTATAATGACTCCGGAGTACTAATGCAGTAAACTAGATCCTCCGAAAGTTACACCCCGGAGTACGTCGTCCCCATTATAGAAGAGCCCAGGCTTTTAGGCCATATCCCAGTCATCCCGGAAGCCATTATTGCTTTCCTCGCCGTCGTCCGGATCGTTGCGGCCCATTCGGCAGTTCTTGCGGGATTTTCAGCCAGCGCTTTACGCGACCATATCTTGGATGCCCGATCCAAAGTCATCATCACCGCAGATAAAGGGAGACGTGGCGGCAAAACAATCGGCCTCAAAGCAATCTTGGACCACGCATTGCAAGGTCATGATTGCCATGTCACAAACGTCCTTGTCTTCTAGATAACGGGCGGCGCCAACGTACCATTTACGCCGGGTCGCGATCTGTGGTGGCACGAAGAGCTGGAAAAATGGCCGCCGTATATCGCACCCGAGGTGGTAAATTCCGAAGATCGGCTCTTCCTGCTGTACACCTCCAGATCGGCCGGAAAGCCCAAGGGGGTGCTGCACAGTACGGCTGGATATCTTCTAGGTGCGACAGTTTCGACAAAATACGCATTCTATATGCACGACGGCGACCGTTATTTTTGCAGCGGTGATTTTGGTTGGATCACCGGTCATACCTATGGTATTTATGGTCCCTTCCTCCTAGGTGTCACCACGGTGGTTTTCGAAGGCAGCCCGACGTACCCGAACACTTCACGTTATTGGAATATCATACGCAAGTACGGCGTAATGCATTTTTATACCACCCCCACGGCGCTCAGGTTGCTCAAACGTGCGGCTGGGGACGGCGGCTGCGTCATCCCCAACATGCATACGTTGAGGGTATTAGGGTCCGTCGGAGAGCCGATTGCGCCTGAAGTCTGGAAGTGGTACTTCGAGGTGGTTGGGAGGGGTAAAGCACATGTCGTGGATGTAAGTCGGGGGCATTCGCGTCTCTCACAACTCCCGAGGGCAAATGGCTAACAGACAGAACAGACATACTTCCAAACAGAGACTGGATCGCACGCCATCACGCCTCTGGCTGGAGTCACACCCGTCAAGCCGGGCAGCGCATCCCTTCCTTTCTTCGGCATCGCCCCAGAGATATTGGATCCCGTGTCGGGCGAAGAAATTCCCGAAAGGGACATCGAGGGCGTCTTGGTTTACAAGCACCCCTGGCCCAGCATGGCTCGCACTGTCAGGGGCGTGCATCAGAGGTTTCTGGATACACATTTGAGGGTATATGATAACGTTTACGTAAGTCTGCTTTTTTCTCTCTCTCTCTTTTTCTTCTCTCTCAAAACTCTCTAGACCCGAGCCTAACCTGTACAAACAGTTCACCGGTGACCAGACCACTTGCGATCACGATGGGTTCTACTGGATCTGAGGGCGCGTTGATGATGTAGTCAACGTCAGTGGCCACCGTCTCGACGGCCTAAATCGAGGCTCCGCTGCTTGAGCATCCGGCCTTGACCGAATCTGCAGCTATCGGTATCCCCGACGACATGGCAGGCCAAGCCATCAATGCGTTCGTGTCTGTTAAGACGGAAGCAGGGAGCTTGGTGATCTGCGAGAAGAGTCATCCTGCAAGTAAGAAAATGTATTGGGTCGTTTGCGGCCCCCAAGAAGATATGAATTGTGCCTGACTTGCCCAAGACGCGAAGCGTAAAGATCATGCGGCGCGTTCCCAGAAAGATCCTGGTCGGGGAGGAAGATCAGCTTGGAGATATGAGTACGGTAAGTCGTTGCCCTACACAATGTCCTGCTAGTCTTCCAGTCATTTTGCACATACTAAATGTAGAGAACCAACAGCTCATTAATCCTTCTGCGGTTGACATGACCATCCCTGCTCTCCATGGCGCTGGAAAATAAACGCGTGGGAATGCCTTCCTCTTGCTACGCCTTGCAGCGTACAGTCCGAATCTATTGTGGAGAGTCCAAGGACAGCGCCGGCCACATTGACGGAGAGGTGCAATTCAACAAGGAGGACAATTGGGAGCACCGTGCAATTTAGTACCAAAGCCTCCAGGCAATGATTGTTTCAGGGCCACCACTCTAATGATCCATCTGTAGCCGATGCAAATTAAACAAAATAAAACTGAATTCAAAAAAAAAAAAATTAAAAGCCATTACGCATATAGAAGTCAGCCCTCAATCGGCAAATCCTCTGCTCCCAACCAAACGTCTGCTCTACTACCTCATTCACATTTTTAAACCCCACGCTGTTCCCAAATAGAGGCATTTCCATCTACAATATAAGGATTCTGGCGGTGGTTATGCTCATTTAGTTTCCTGGTAAATACTTAGTCAGAAATCATGGGAAGCTGCTTTTATAGGGCATGATATATTGTAATATCCAACAACAGTAGGCCTGTTTTTAGGGTAGAAGGCGATCCAAAAGCCCTCGTAGCCAAGTAGTCGTTAGATGGAGGAGATAAGCCTACGTATAGTTGGTTTCAACTTGGCCAAATACTCCAGCATCCCCACACAGTTCAACTGGGCTGTCTTATATCCAGTCCTTTTGCTGATCGGTGGAGGTGTTTAACACAACACCGGTCTTCCTCATGGCTAAGCTCCAGAAATCCCTTGGTATAACGTCCAAGTTGCTAGTCAATCTGTTGCATCCTCTAAGCATTTACCTGCTCGGCAAACCTGCCCTGCAGTCTCAGCTGCGGATATTTGGGCAGAACCGAGTCTGGGTAGCCATGTTCATATGCTTTCTACATGTGATAGTGGGGATATTTGAAGATCTTGACTTGGGATAGAAGTGTTGCTTTCATTCCAGTCCTGTGTCATATCGTATGAGTTGAGTTCAAGCCGGAGAAGTTAACGGAAACGTTCGTCAAGTTGAAGTTGTTATTTGAATCGGCAACCAAAGCAGCTTTTTGGAAAAAATATATGTAGCGCGCTTGGGTTGCTAGTTTGGATGTAACATTGATATTTTGCCCATCTACCAAACATGGTTATATTGTGAGATGTTTTTATAATAAATGAGAGATCTACGTTGTGTTGCACTGCTCTTGACTGACAGCATCGATTTTGCTTGCAGCGGTAGCAGGGCCAATTAATAGTCCTTTCGTATCGTGACCGGCCTCGTTCTCTTATACTGCTATGTGTGGCGACTCTGTCGTCGTTCGATGTTCTCTTGGCTCGGTAGCACCTGGAACGAACCTTACTTTTCGTCAGTTTTCATAATCCAGCGATCAAGCAAAGGGTCTGCCGAAAGCGGGATAAACTGATCATCCCTTGCGTGTATGTTAACAGCTGGCGCGAACGACGCGTCCTCATTAACCGTCTACGCAGGTCTCAGTCGTGCTTCTTTCTCCCCTGGTCTTGCAATGGGTCTTCGTCTCCTTTGGTATTTGGTTTGAACGCAGGGGAAACTTGGCAGTGCAAAAAGGGGAATATTATTCGCTGAGGGAGCCAATGGTGTCCAGCAACCAGACCTGTGGTTTAATTTTCTGCAACAAAAAAAAAAAGGGTCGAAACTCGATTTGCCAGTAGGTCTACCAGGAAACGTCAGTCTTTCGCTTAACATCACAAAACGCGATTTGATGTCAGGATGGAACACATCCAGTCTTTGGAAATGTAACGCTCTGCAGCGGACAGCAATCCCTAGGCCTCTTTTTGGCCTCAACGAGCTCTATCTGCAACGTTTCTTTAGTCGCTGGTATATAATTGACCTGTACACATGCCCCTGAGAACGGCGGCGTTGGGGTTGCAACAGCGGACGGCGGTAGGCGTGGGAAGAGAGACTCCAAGTCTGCGGGGGTTAACGCATCCAGGCCTGGAAAGTGAGCCCCTCAGGATACGGTTCCTCAAAATTGCCAAAGGGGGCATGCCGCTTGCAAGGAGGTTGTTTCTACAACCAACAACGTCTTGGCGCATATACTGATTCAGTCCAGCCTGGCAAGCGAACCACTCAGGATGAGGTTGCTCAAATGACTGCAGGATTCCACTCGCCCAGGGGTTCGTTCTTTTTGGAACCAACAACATCTTGGCACATATTGTGATCCGGGTCAGCCTGACAAGCGAAGCCCTCAGGATAAGGTTGCTCAAATGGCCGCAGTATGCCGTTGCGCCGGCGGCCCTTTCTGGAACCAATATAGTCCTGGCATATCTTTCGATTCCTGCCGGTGTCTTCAATTTGACATAAAAGAAATGGCCATCCCTGCACCTACATCCCCTGAAAGTTCTCCTCTTGCTCACGAACAGTGCATTTTGTTTTGCCATTCTTGATTGTTTCCTCTGCCCTTTCAACAGTCCTAGTAGTATTGCATCTTTCCTATTCTCTTGCCCGCCATGTCATCCACGCCACCCAAGCGACAATGGCCACCATCAACTCCGCCGAGCAGGCCTCCAACAAAGCAGCAGGTGCAGCCCACACCGTCTCCTCATTGGTTCGGTGCATCTTCAAACATCGATTTCAGCTTCAACTTCCAATCACCAATCACCCCGGACCCGAGTCCCGGAAATCCATCCTGTACGAAATCAGGGTCTTTCCCAGATCACCCTGTAATACAAGGTGCGGCGGGTACTGCATCGCCTCCGGGTCTCCTCGCGAATGACCTCAGCCAGCTCTCCCTGGGGTCTCAGTCCCCAGATCCCTTTAGCCCAGAAAGGCATAAGGCCACCGGCACCTTGGCTAGGGCTCCCCCGGCCCCGTATAGAGTGGAGACGGAGGAGGGTCCAGCGCATGAGTTCTTCACTTCATCCTTCCAAGATAATCTGAGCGAAGCCATAAATGTGGCACAGGAGGCGGTCTTGCTGATAGAGAAGCTCCGGGCGGCTGGCGTGTCTGATGAAATCCTGATGAGGCTGCTGGAGGACGCACGCAGGCTCGGGAGCTATACCGGCTCTGAGACCCGGACAATCGCCGTCCTCGGCGACTCTGGACAAGGTGAGGGACTCTGTCGCTGAAAGTTATTAAGCTGATCTTCTCCTTCTGATGAGCTAACGAGTCTCAATAATTTTAACGACAGGCAAAAGCAGCCTGATCAACTCGCTCCTTCATTACCCGGAAATTTCAAAGACGGTATTGGCCGACAAGCCTCTATTCCAGATATCACTGCAGTAGTTAATAGCATGAAAAGAAGGAGCGTGACTAACATGATCTATCCTCAAATATCAGGGAGATATCGGCTCAGCCTGCACTTCGGTCGTAACCGAATATAGAGAAAAAAAACCCGCCCCGCATGGTGCTGGCGCCAGCGATCAGGCCCCAATCACGCTCGAGGTAGAGTATCTCTCTGGCATTGAGATAAAAGAAATGGTTACAGAGCTCCTCTGGAGCTACAGGCAACTGTTTCTGCCCGCGGTCGAATCCGACACCACGTCCGACGCCGACTATGCCCGGTACATGCGCGAGTCAGAGCAGGCTTGGTCGGCCCTAGAGGCTGCCTTTGGGCATCGACGGGAGTTCAAGCGGGCAATGCTGCAGGACATGGCCGAAGGGTCACTGGAGAGGATAACGGAGATGTTGGTCGGTTGGACGGAGGATATTGAGTGGCCCAGTGGTGACGAGACCGCTGGTTACAATGGCGATGATGAAGTTACAGGCAATGAGCCAAGCCATCTTGTCTGGAGATCTACGGCCGCTACAGCCGAAGAATGCTGTGAGAAAACGAGCCTTTTTATGCAGGACCGGTATTGGCCGTTTACCAAGATCATTCGGTAAGTCGGTCCCCTTCACCCCTTTAGCACCTTGTTCCACCTGAAACGACATCAGAATGCCAACCAAGATTTTTCATTATTATGAACCATATACCTACAGTGTGTACCTGGATTCCGACGTCCTCAAGAACGGCCTTGTCCTCGCAGACCTTCCGGGGCTGCAGGACACCAACCTGGCGCGGGTCCGGGCGACCCAGGACTACCTTATGCGATGCGAAAACGTCTTTGTCGTGGCCAACATCGCCCGAGCCATCACGGACCAGTCGCTCAAGTCATCCCTCTATAACGTCCTGGCCAAGAATGTGCCGTTGACTTGGGAGGAGGCAGACAGCAAGGGCAGGGGTCTTATTAACATTGCCGTCGTGTGCACCAAGTCCGAGGATATAAATCTGCGGGCAGCTAGGGTCGAGTTCTGCGGCCGCGGCAAGCCCATCGACCCTGATGTGCTAGCAGATCTGGACAGAGATATTGAGGCCGCGGATCGGTGTGGCGAGCGCCGGCGGTACAAGGATTTGAAAAACAGGTCGGTCGTTGGCTCAAAATCGTCTTTCTTTCACTCAATATCCCATCCCAAAACTTTTGAACCTTATTTGTTTTGAAAATAACATATGGCTGACGACGGCAAAACAAAACTCCAGACGCAAGCTCCTCATGATGAGGGCCCGCAGCGAACACGTCAAGGCGGGTCTGCGCCAGGCATACGCATCCCGGGTGCCTGGCGAAGCGCTCCGAGTCTTTTGTGTTTCCAACAGCATCTATGAGAAATACGCTATAGACTTTGGGGACGGCCGCAGTAACAATTCTGAGCTCGTAGCAGCCAGCGAGATCCCAGACGTCCGCCGCTTTTGCCGCAGCATTACGGCTGAGGCCAGGCACCGAGAGGCACGCCACTTTGTGTGTTCGTCCGTCGCTGGCCTTCTTGGCTCCCTCAGGCTGTGGGTTGGGAGCGCCCAGGATACGAGGGTCGTGGAAAACGATAATTGGATTAAGACAAAGCGAGAGGAGCTTTCAGGGTCTGTCCAGGATGCGAGGACCGAAGTAACACTCCCCTATTTCCTTTTATCCCCCCCTTCTCAAAATCGATTTCATCCTGACCTTCAGCAACCTCGATAGATTATGGAGGCAGCCGCTGCAGTCGCCGATAATTTCAAAAATTGTTTCAAGGACCAGATACTTAGCTTCCTTGGTAAGTACTTCGAAAATAACTTTTATTTGATGATTAAAATATGTTCGAAACGCATTATCCACGTACTAACAGCGAAATTTGTTAAAGACGGCCGAAACGCTTATTGGGAGCGGGCAGCTAAGCATGAAGGTGAACAATGGCAAAGCGTACGTTACATTACAGCCCTGTCATGACGCCCCCTTTTTCTTTTTCTTTTTTTTTCTTTTTTTTTTTTTTTTTTAAAAAAAAAAAAAAAAAAAAAAGACAAACTCTGATTCCCGAGAACTTTGCTAATGTTTGAGCGTTATGTGCAGTGGCATTGGAGTAAGTCGATTTAAAAACAATTACCAAACCTTGGTAAAGCCACAGCTATTTTACGACAACTGCAGACAGCTTGTATAATCTCTTACTAACATGCTCCTCCTAACCTTTTATACCAACAGCGCAATACAGCGCCTTCTGCCTCAACAATGGTCACCATGAGACGCCCAAAAGGCCGCGGCAGGACTGGAACGCCAAAATTCTGTGGAAGATGCGCTCCGAGCTAGCATACCAGTGGGAACTCGTCGAGGAGGAGGCCGGCAATGTGTTTGACGTTTTCCTCGATTTGGCAAAGGACCAGCTCGAGGAAATCAGAGATCAAGTCGAAGGTAATTTTTTTACTATTGCCATGGCCCCCCCATATAACACAATTACTGCTTAACGAGTTTTGAGGTTGTTTGCTGACAATAGAATATGTTTGGTTTTCCACCTATATATAGAAGCTTCGGTAACCTTGCCGTCGTGTGCATCGCTCGCCGAGGCGCTGTTGTGTCACATCAAGGACCTAGAATACAGAACCGCGCTGCGAAAGGCCGAGTTTGTATGCAGTGTCAGGTCAGTTCTGCGTGTTCCTTTTTAAAGCAGAAGCTTTGCCTGGGATTTATGCTCAGCAACCCTTTGTTTTTTCTCGCAGGACGATCCGCCGGTATGCCTCCGAATCGAACCACATGTCATATGTTCTCAGCGGGATGCTCCCTACATATCGGCAAGCAAGCAGCCAGTCAGGTATTTTAATCCACCAATAGCTCCCGCCTCGAATAATCCTCGGTCATGGAATTGTTTGCAAGTTGGTGGAGGTGTATCCTGCCAGGCAAAAGAAAATGAAAATTAACATGGGCATCTTATTCAAAACAAAATCAGGTACCGGCAAAGCGGCGCGCCAAAAGAGCATCGTGCAGGGCCGCATCACAGACGGGACGCTCTTTCCCGGTATCTCGATGGCCATATCGACGGCCGTTGAAGCGGCGGTGCAAAAGTCGCAGGTGGGTCTCAGCGACGACGTCGCCGCCGTGTTGGACCGTGTCAATGCGGACGTCAAGCTCGAACTCAGGAGGTGGTGCCATCGCAACGAAGCTGCCGAGATGACAACAGTAGCTGCAACTGGCAGAAACACGAATGTCAATGTTCCTGGTAGCAGCGCAGTCGCCACGGAGTCGACGGCAGCGCTTCTGGTGGCGCTGGGTGGCGAGGTGGAAGAGCTATGGCAGAGGCATGCGGGTCTGGTCCGCAGCGTGTCAACAGCAAGCGACCGGGAAATGGAGTAAGAGATGTATGCTACGACGGAAGACTAACATGGCCAAGAGAAAGATATCTAGTTACTTAGGGAAGCCTGAGCGAGCCGGAGCGTTCAAGCCGCAAACGCACTGAGGAATGTGGAAACGCGGTTGGCTGTTCCGGGGCGTGGTTGGTAGGAACCGTGCGCTTTTCAGTTACCTGAACCTGAGTAAATCTTAGGGGACGCTTCTAAGCAGTCAGTTTTGACCATATAGTAGCCAAACATACCAGAGACAGTTTTTATTTATTTATGTCATTGCGATTGCCCTCTCCTACCACCGCCATAAACTATTTTTTTTTTTTTGCCCCGTTGATATCAATGAACTTCGGCACTATGATCACCATTGAAGGTGGAATTAAAGTTGTGGTGGTAACTGTAGTGTTGGTTACTGTGCAGACCGAAAGTCGGCTGGTCATCATTGGAAACTGACTGCTTAATAGACTTCTCAGAGTATTTAGATATTTAGTTCTCAGTGACCTGTATAGTTTGTTAATGAATTGAAGCCTGCAATGCAAGAGGGCAATGAAGTTTTCTGTGGGAGCTGATCTTCAGGAGCAATTTAGAAAAGATTTTTTTTAGCTAAATGAATATACTGGACGTCACTGTTGCGCGTTTCCCTATCTTGGCCTTTGCAGGGAAGGGATATGGGACACGTTAGCGAATATCTAGTAACTTTAAAATAAATTCCGTGGGTCATGAAAGAGGCTGGATAGCCGAGCCATAACACGCATCCAGCCCCCAAGTATTATAACTTCCGGTCAATCGTTCAAGGTTTATAGCGTATTTACGCTGGTAACCTTTCGTTTTCTGCACAAATGCGACGCCAAAGTTTTTGCATAATCGTACAAATATTGCCAACTTACACGCTTGGCAGCATAAGTATGTGCATTATAGTCCCAGCAAACGGTGCGAAATTTGGGTAAATCTACGAGGAGATTTCGTAACGAGTGGACGTTGTTTTCGCAATCTAAATTTTGCCCTATGGCAGTTGAGGCCATGAATTGCAACAATATTATAAATATTATACGGGAAGCTATATATATAAAAAAGACACATGTTTCTGGCGTAGTCAACAATTGGATCGAGCCCCTCGTAAACAACCTCCAGACCTCGCGGGTTCTGTTCAGACTTTCCAGCACATTAAGGTTTACACTTGGCATCTGTTGCCTGCTTGGCTTGAAAACACGGCGCCAGACGCTCGAAGAAGGTCGCTAGACTCCTCTATCTGCCTCCTGATGATCCTCAAGTTTATGCGGAAGAAAGAACAAAGCAATACCATGCAGGACCAGCGGACCAGCAGGACGGCTACTTTTCGTAGTGCTCAATGCTTGTCAATATTGAGCAACCATCGTACATGGAAGATTGTATCACTGGGTTCTGTCGAAAATATCTAAAGAGGCCGAGCCAGCGGATTTGGCTTGGCTAAAAAGGCTTTTGGTGTTGTGGGTGGCAAATGACTTTAGTGGTTGTTCACTGCACTTTGATAAATCTCGCTTATAGTCCTTTGCGGCGAATCAAGACTGCAAATTAAACCAATAGGGACGTTATATTGATCAGATCTTAGCAGTAAAAACGGTGACTTTTGGCCGGTTTTGGTGTAAACTGATGGCCGAACTGGGGGGCGGGGGGGACTTATGCCGCAGCTGTTTATGGCTTATGGCATCCTAAAGTCCTCCAAAAGCCAGTACTCTACTTACATCCAAAGAAGCCTTTAACAATATCCCAACGCGATACGAAGAACGAGCATAGCCGGTCCCACTGATTCCCAATGGCCGCGAACGCGGCCTGTGCACCATGTATAACCTGGATCCCCAGCCAATAAATGCCATAACCGACGGAGCCGACATACACTAAAATGAATAGCAGTAAAAGCACGCGGCTCCACGGCACATTGCTTGCAGTCTCCCAGCCGCCACGCAAACAAACCAGTAAGGCACGTGACACGCAACCCAGGAACCAACAGAGACATGTCGAAAAGCGGGATGGACCCTGAAGCTTGGAGTTGTCGCTATCCACGTAATTATGATCGCTGTCTTGCAGGCGGTCGCGACGATACCATGAGCTGGGGCTGGGGCGGCCGGCAGCGGTTCCATAGCCCGCTGCGACATCGTAGCCGATAGGGGAGCGAGAGTTGTACAGAGGTAATGTTCTTGGCGTCCTGTCCGAATACAAATATAGTCGTGTCGATGCCCTCGGCAGCAGTGGCTGTATTGTGGCTGGGGGCTCAAAGGGGCCGAACAATGGAGTTCTAGCGGCGGAGCTCAGCCAGTCTGGGCTGAGTTCCTCGTCCGCGGTCTCTCCAACTTCATGCGGGGGCTGGCGATCCGGTGCGTCCTGTCGGCCAGCGTGCTCCATAAGTTTGTTGAGTGAGGATTTACATAGGCGCGTTTCTTCCCCGTGCTTCCTGACACGTCCATACTCCCACAGTACGGAAAACTTCGCCCTGATTTTTTTTTCAGTATTGACGTAGGACTTCTTTTTGAGCTGTCGGGATTCTGTGTATAGAACAATGTGGTGAGGACCGTGTGGTTCAGTTGGCGCGATGGGCAGGTAAATTTCGGCCTTAACCAGCCTAGACTCGCTCGAACGACGCCCCGGGAATTTGCTCTTCAGCGTCTGCTCGCCAAAGGAGGTGATCTATCAAAGTTGCGGCCCATAAAGGTGTTTGGTTAGCTCAAAATTTGCATGGCAAGAGGGAATATCCATGACAAAGCAAACAGACAGGAGGGTAAAATAGTAAAACAAATCAAAAATGAAATTTACTTGCTATAAATGCTTCAACAGTACCGTCTACCATTTCTTCCGAGGAAAGAATCACTACTGGATGATTATAAGCGCCAGTATCTAGGGGATCGGTGCTTCGGCCAACGGTCACATAGTTTTCGGGACAGACTTTATCATAAGGTGGAAGCCACATAAACAATCCCCCTAGGTCAGTCCCAGGCTCTCTAAAAGGTTTAGAGCGCTTGGCTGTCTGCCTCTTGTGTGTTGAAAACACTGCTTCCTGGCATGATGGCATTTAAGTTCAAGTTATTCTAGAAGGAGTGCGGCCAGGCAAACGAGCAAAGCGGAAGGCGATGAAGAAAACTAAAAGAGGGATGAGGCAAAAGCGATGGGCGATTTCAAGCTGATAATAGGGTTAAGGGAAGGAAAAAACTAAAACGATACTTTGCTAGCACTGAGGAGGCGGATAGACATGTTATCAAGTAAGAATTGGGGATAGAGGTAACACTACTATTTTCAAGCATCACAATCGTACAAAGTACCATCCAGCGGCTAAGTCACGAATAGCAGAGAAGTTTGTTGTTGGATGACCTAAACCAAGGCCTGCAGCCATGTTTTCCAATCACCAATCGAAATCCCCAGCTAACCTGCGCCCTCCGTAAACGAGGTGTCACAGTGGGTTTGGTGTGGGTGGCTATGATTTCTGCGGTCAATGCCCTACCGGTTATAATCAGCATGATGTTGCCACCAAGGTGCATGTCCTTCCGCAGCAGAGGGTGTGTAGGTCAGGCTATTGGAGAGGGGGATGAAGCGGAGCAGCAGGGTGTCAATGGCTGGTGGTGATGTTTCAGTAGCATTGGAAAAGTAGGCAACCGACATGTCGCCAATTCAGTCGTTCGTATGATCCGAAGATATCTTTGATTTTGCTCTTGTAAAAGCAGCGGGAACAGAATGGTTCTTTTCCCTTTTTCAAAAGCTTCAAGCAAAAAAAAAAAAAAAAACTTAATTGGCGTCGTTGGGGTCGTTGGATTGAGGCCGATTGTGGTGAATGCCTAGGACGGCTATGCCTCCTTGGCATGCATCTGGCAATGAAATGCGCAACCAACAACTTCCAAAAAACATGTGAATTGGAAAACAGGCCAGGGCAGTGCATCCTAAAACACGAGAGAATAGGAGTAAATTCTTGGATGCCTCACCAGCGGTCTGCCCGATCATACTTTATCCTGCTTCTAAGCACTGTTGACAAGTGAGCCAACGAGACTGATAATCAACCGTATAAGAGCCTGTAATTGCCTCAAATGAAAGCTTGTAGTTTTCAGTAAGCCGACAAATCTGATACTAGACTTTATTCTCGTCCGACTATCAGCAGTTAGCACAAGACATCTGTAAATATTCCTATCATGAACAAGTTTCGCCCGACCGATTTCGTATCGTTTTACGAGTTTGACCCAGCCTTGGATAGAAGATGCATATATCTCACAAAAAGGAGAACTAGGTGTATGCTTTCCTGTCGCCAAGAGGACAGAGACAGAGCCCATAAGCTTTATATCCGGTTCACCACCACCGACGAGCTCCCTGACTTGGAGCAGGTCAAGGAGTACGCGAAACTAAACTGCTGTCGACGTTGGCATCATGACGCCATTGAGGCCCAGGAAACTCTGGTACCACTGGCGGAGAGGTGGCTGAACGAAATTCGACTGCGGATGGACGAATTAGCCGCTCAACTCCCCGCAAGGACAGCGTCGATAACCACCACCAAAGGCATTGCTCAAGCTGTCTCTCTCGAGCCCGCGGGCACTACCACTATATCCCCATCACCAACCAGCAAACCACGCCCAGAGAACTCATCGAGCTCCACCCGGCCCAGCAACCCTGTGCCTCCACAGTCCACACCACGATACAATCTCCGCAGCCGGCAGGTGGCCGGATCTACAGCCCAGCCCAGCGCTCCGGCTCATCTCCCCAAGTTCGTCGAGTACCACGCTGAATCCAGGAATAATGTCGCCTCAGTCTTCAGCCGGCCATTGGGAAAGGGTCGAGACATGGAATGCGGCTGGGTATATGCTTTTGCCCGCTCCTCATCCCCAGGCCATGTTAAAATCGGCTGGACGGGGAAATCGGTCGTACAACGCCTTGAAGCATGGGCCAAATGCGGGTGTCTGCCGCAGCTTGTGCACAGCACAGACGCCATCCAGCATTCTTATCGACTCGAAGCCCTTGTCCATTCCGAGCTAGCGCGAGAAAGGCGTAAGGAGCAACGGTGCGAACCCTGCAACAAGGATCATATAGAGTGGTTCGAGATCAGCCGGCAGAGGGCGACGCAGGTTATTAAAAATTGGACCAGAATATTTTTGACGAAGCCGTATAATCAAGTTGGAAAATTAAAGGATATTTGGGTCCGCGTTATAGGTGGTGTTGTTAAGGACGGCCGGGCGATGACTGCAGAGGCGTTGTTGTCATATTACGGGTTGCTGTCGGCCAGTGAGTCTATGATATCGACAGAGGAGGCAGGTCCAAGGCCAAAACCTGCATCTGCTTTCGTGCAGTCCTCGGAAACATCACCACTTTCAAACCTCCGGCATCAGCCTGAGCCCAACCCTTTCTCGTTTAGGCAGCGAGATACTCAGAGGACCCCAGCCTTGATTCCCGCGCAAAGCGTCAAAATTGCATCCCCGTCGAGATCAGCCCGCGCGAAATCTCCCGCGATGTCCCGTCAAGCGCACCCGGCCAGTTGTGCGCCTGACCAATCCCGCTGGGAGTGCGTCCTCGACGCATTGGGTGAAGCAGTCGCTTCAGAAAATGCGTTGAACCAGTTATTGCTGGAGTTGTTGAAATTGACACAGGTGCCAATGGTGCTTTTGCCACCCCAGGCACGTCTGGAGCAGGGCCGGCCGCCTTTTAGGGTTTTGCAAAGTCCTTTATTTGTTAAGTAATTTTCGAATTTAAAAAAAAAATAGAGCATCAGTTTTTACCAGGACTTTTGTCAAATGCAAAATTGACTTGGCACAAATTATTGCAGGGAACAGTATTGAAGAGCGAGAAAAGGAGCAAACAGCAAAGTATATAATAAATGCAGGCAAGGGGTGCGGCGTGAAATCGAAAGCAAACCATCTACATACTCCCCGCGCTATTTCTGCTCTCCCTCACTGGTTTGACTGGGGGAGAGCGGGCGAGATCCAGTATATTCATTCCAGTGAGTATGGTCGTATGTGTAGGACTGTTCATTTCGTAAAGATTAAATCCTGGACAATTGATTGAAAATCGGAAAGGTAGCCAATATCCATACTGTGTTCATGCAATGAGCCGTTTGTGAAATGTTCCCTAAACTGTAAAGTACGGTAATCTGAGCTGAAAGAAAAACTTGTGGCACGAGAGGTAACCTTGGTGAAAGCGGAACCTCAGCTCATCAAGCTTCAAACATATACTTTGCTTCACTTTAGGTGGTTGTGCTCGGCTACGGCTTCCGTATGCAATCACCGTCAGCAACCGGAGCTCAACATATCCTCGTTTTCTTTTTTGGGGGGGATGACTGCATCGCGGAGGGTATATCGATAAGCCCCGTGGGTGCTGCTACCCGTGAGAAAAGCAACATCGTACCGGGTCAATGCCGCCCCTTTTTGGTGAAGAGTCGGTCAAAAATCCCCTTGTTTTTATGGAGCTTGAATATCCGCGGAGAAGAAGGGAGGTACAGTAGAAGAGAAGAAGAAACAAGAGAGAAAGATGGCAAAAGAGAAAGGAGAAAAAAAAAAAAAAAAGCCCATTCGGAGATTCCCGAAGGAATCCCGGATATGCCCCCTGTATGGGTTTCTGTCAAGTTGCTTTCTTTGCTTCAGAAAAGCATGTACTCCGGATGTGATGCAGTGAAGAAAACCCTGCAAGTAATTCATTCTATTTGCTATGTACGAATACTGTACTTTGGAGGGGCAAATTAGAAGCTGAAAGCTTGGTATTATTACCGCAGTGTGTATAACCGATCGGCACTACACCAAAACTAGATTTTCCCATCAGTATTTTGGCTCGCACAAAAACCCCAAAGGACGTATGTCTTCTTTTCTTTTTTTCCCTCTTTTTTTGGCAAATGCACGTGTTCAATAGTCCTCTGCAGTGGCACCGGCAAATAAACTCTTGGGGGTGGAGGGGTCTGACGGGCGTAAGTAAATAGCGGACCCGAATCATCGGAAAGCGGCGTCCTCCGAACAAGTCCAGCCATTCTCGGCTGATGATGGAAGGCTCGTAGCCGAGCTCAGCAACGAATGGCGGTCGGGCTGGCTAAAAGTGCACTAACTCCCGTTACCCGATTAGGTTGTCATATGGTATGGTATCGGCTCGAGGGGTTGCTGTGATTGGATTACAGCTGCTTAGTATAGTATGCAAGCATGGAATGGTAAAGCTGCTGGTTCGGTTACCATCCACACACTATCTCTTGTCTATCGTGATGACCACATACATTGCGGGAATCTGTGGGGCCGAAACTCTGGTACATTGGTGAATGGGCAGGTGATCTGTCACCGGTAAGCGAAAAAATAAAATTCCAAGGAAGCGATCTCGGTGTATCTTGTAGGGGGGTTATTTTTTATCTGCAAGAGGAGCCAACGAAACCTATCGTGATTCGCCTGCTGTTATATTGGTATAACCCCCCGGAAACAAAAAGTCGAGATTAGAAAAAAAGGAGCACAGGAACAAGATTCGATCGGAACAGGAATCGTGCAGCAACAAAAGTTAAATATCTGACCGACCCAAGTTATAGTCGATGACGATGTTACTGTACCTCGTGTGTGGTGCGTCTACGAACAACCCGATACAGTATAGGCATGTACCCATGAGTGGATGAGCCACACTCCCACCTGAATTGTTCTGTCATTGACTCAAAATAGATATAAAACAAAGTTGTATATTGCCACCTGCGCTTCCACGCACCTTGGAAACCCATACCCACAATCCTTTGAGCCATCTTGTACAACGCAGGAAGTTGGTCCTCAAACTACATGTCGGCTATCACGACTACTCCAGAAATGCACCAAACAATGAATAGCCAAATACACAAAGCAAGCGACGCTTTGCACGAAATACCAACCATTGACATCAGCGGGTTCCGCACCTCTCCGGAAACTGCACAGGAGCGAATAGACACGCAAAATGTCGTCGACAGGGTCCGCAGCGCCTGTCTCACCACCGGATTCTTCTGCTTGACAGGTCACGGCATCCCGCGGGAGCTCCAGGAGAGGGTGCTGGACGGGGCTGAGAAGTTTTTCAGCATGCCCCTGGAGGAGAAGCTGAAGCTGGTGCACCCGACCCAGAAGAACCGAGGCTACGAGGTGCTTGGCGGACAGACTCTGCAGAGGGGGGCTAAGCCTGATTTGAAAGAGGTTTGTTGCAATCTTTTTTTTTCTTGGCCTGTTATTCTATCTTTATTCCTCATACGTCGTATATGTGCCCAGGAGAAAAAAATATGTATGGAGAGGCTGTCATGCCTAACGCGTTCTTGATAGGGCTTCTACATAGGCAAGCACCTCGAGAGGCATGATCCGCGCGTGCGCCGACATCCACGCCTCATGGGACCCAACATCTTCCCGAGTGGCGGGCTAGAGGATGATGAATTCAAGAACCCTTTGGAGACTTACTACGAGGCGGTTCTGGCCCTATCCCTGACGGTGTTCAAAATCCTGGCCAAAGGTCTGCCGTACGGCGACGACGTATTCGACCGCTTCGTGTCTGATGACCCAGTCTGTATCCTGAGGTTATTACACTACCCGCCACAGACGTCCAAAGACCCAAGGCAGCTAGGTGCAGGGGCTCACACCGACTTTGGTAAGTTTCCCCCCCATTATTCTTTTTTCTCTTCCAACCAAGTATATCAACATACCCAGCCCATAAAAGCTCGCTCTCAATCTAACCCCCTGGAAATCAGGTGCCGTAACCCTGCTCTACCAAACCGCGCCCGGACTGCAAGTCAAGAGCCCCAGCGGCAGCGGCAGCACGGACAGGTGGATCCCGGTGCCGCCGAACCGCGACGCCTACGTGGTCAACATCGGCGACATGCTGCACGCGTGGACCGAGGGTCTATACAAGAGCTCGATGCACCGTGTGCTCAACTTTGGCGGGTCGCACCGCTATTCGATCCCATTCTTCTTTGACGGCAATGCCGACTGCCCGCTGACGCCTTTCGGGAAGCCCGATGACGTCGGCGCCGAGACGGCCAGCGAACACCTGCTGAGGAGGCTGGACGAAACTTATGCCATGGCTGCCAAGATCTGAGACTGAACTGACATCAAAGAGTTGTTTTGAGTATGAGAGTGCAGGGGCTTAGGAAATGGTGTGTGAGAGTTGTTCGTTCCAAGGTCAAAGGAATCTTGGTTGGCCATGGTCTGGTTGTTGACGATTAAAAAATGGGGGAAGACTTTCTGAGCGGTTTGATATAATATGATTCGAACGAGACATACTATCCTGTATTAGAAATTTTGCTACAAATACTCCTGTCACAGCTATTAGGTTGTGATACAGGTATGTACGACTTGATATAGCCACTTGCAAGCCGCCTGAACTACAAGGCAACACTTGTTCTGCATCATGTTGTCCGAGTCTATCAAGGCAAATGTTCCTCATTCATAACCATAGCCCCGAGCCCCAAGCATGAAAACATCAGCAGCTTGGAGCAGGCCCCAAACACCTGCGCATAGCCCGCGTCTCCCTCGGTCAGCATGAGCGAGACGACGACGAACAGGTTGAGCGGGATGCGGAGGACCGAGTAGACCTGGGCCCTGGCGCCGTCGCTGATGAGTTTCCCCTTGAGCAGGCCCATGCAGGGCCAGTACATTCCGACGCAGGCCTCGAAGGCGCAAAAGATCCAAAAGGTCGACTGCTCCGACCTCGGCGCGCCCGAGAGCGACACGAAGCAGACGTCGGCAGCGCCGAGGATCATAATCATGAGCGTTATGTAACGCAGCAGGCCGCGTTCCATAAAGACGTTGAAGAAGAGCGAGGCAGCCAGGCCAGAGGCCATGAAGGAAGCAAAGATGATGCCGTACGGCAGGCCGGCATCGTTAGTCTTGGCCGCGTTAAGGGCGGGCGACCAGAAGAAGACGAACAGGTACATGGAACCTTCGAACATGGTTGAGGCGAGGCCCAAGGCTATGATCTTGGGGTCGGTTAGGATGTGCGAGAGCTTGTTGGTGTGGTCGACAATGACCTCGGCCTTGTCGTCCTTTTTCTTTTCTTGTTTGGCAGATTCTCCATAGTTTTCAGCCTTTTTGGGAGTACATGGTTAGCTGCTCTGTAGATCCACCCAAGTATTGGCACGACTTTCCGGCCTTGAGATTTGACAGAGACCTACCCATTTCGAGGATATACAATATGCGGCGACTCCCAGTAGCAGCATGCTCGTCACGAACGGCGCCCTGCGAGTCCCAGTCACGGCCACGATCCACTCGCTGAAGACGCCACTGACAATCGCAGTGACGCTGTTGAGCGTGCTCATGAGCCCAAATGTCCGCGAAAGGTCGCCTCCCTTGTCGGCGAGCTTTCGGTTCTGAAAGTCGGTCACCATCCAGCTGTCAAAGACGCTGAAGAGCATGCTCGTGCTGATGCCGCCGAGAACACGACCTGCGAAGAGCAGTGGGATGGATGGGATAGTGGTGAGAAGACATGAGGCGGCGTAGGCAGCGCAGAATAGCAGACAGGCGGCCTTGCGCCCGTGCTTGTCGGCCAGGGTCCCGACAAAGTAGCCGCTGACGGCACCTGAGAGGAACCCCGTGGTGAAGAGCGTCGACACAATCGAGGCCGATATGCCATGCTCTTCCCTGTAGAGGGAGTAGAGAAAAGGACCCTAGTTGGTAGCATTTAGCATGTGATGTTGGACCGTTTCCAGTCTAGCAACCTGGCAACATATCTATGAGTTTATGCCATGAAAACTCACCTGTAGCCAGTCAGATCCCATCACCAGACAGAAAACCACCAGAAACGGCCATTGCGACGCGTCTGTTTTGTCGGCACTCTTTTTTGTCTGTTTGTCGCCCGCTTTACTCCCTTTCGTCTCTGAAGTCGCCTCCTTTGCCTTGGGCTGGGCGAGGAAAAGTGCGCCGCAGAGCCCGATTAAGGCAGCAAAGTTTATTTGATATGCGTCCATGCTGCACTATGCTAGCAGCAGGCGTTTTGGTAATGCAATGTTCCTTGTATACCTCGGGTAGGCAAGGTAGGTATCCAATTGAATCTCCGAGTCAAATGCTACCAGCGCAGATTTCTCGCCTCTCCAGAAAAGAAAAGAAAGAAAAAAATGTTCAAAAATAGAAAGAAACCTCGGGCCGGCCAGATGATACCGAAGGAAAACGGATAAAGCCTTGGAAAGTGATTGTTCCCGCCCTCCAATGATGTGTCCTTGTTTGGTGATGCAATTATCCGCAAAGCTCAAGCTCAGCATTTTGAGGACAGAGCTAGTCATTATTGTCACAGAAGCTGTCTGAGGCCCACCCCCGGCTGCGGTTCAAGGGCACCACCTCTAGATCTAATGTCTGTGCTCAAGCTTCACATTTATTCATGAATGCCAAGATTCCCTTTTTACTTTCTTCATTTTATGTGTATCGAGACTATTTATTTCAAACCAATCAGAGTATATGGTTGGCGCGAACTGAACCTCTCATGATTTATTTAATTTTCTTCGTTCTTTCAAGATCTATTCGGCCGCTACTGCGGAAGTTTCTGCCGCAGAAAACTTATCCGGAGCTCAAGTCGAATACTACACCAAACATCCTCTACCCCTTAACTCCTTGCCATGCTATTCCAATTTTAAAACTGCATCAAAAGTTCGACTTGCCCGATAGTCGCTCGTTCTCCACAATCTCAACCCAGTAGTTGTCGGGATCCAGAACAAAGGCAACGTTCTTCATGCGTCCATCCGTAAGACGCTTCTTCCAGTTGACCTTGAGGTCCTCGAGCCGCTGGCAGGCGGCATCTAGGTTGTCGACGGATATGCAGATGTGGCCAAATCCCTGAGGCTGATCGTTGCCATTGTGGTAGCTAAAGTTTTCATCCTTTTCTGTGCCGTGGTTCCACGTCAACTCGAGCAGGCCTTCACGGTCCGCGCTGTGAGGTCCAGACTGCTCGTACCCAAGGAAAAACAGCGTGAAACCATTGTCTGGGTTGGCGTTCTCCTTGAGAAGCTTCATGCCGAGCACGTCTTGGTAGAACTTGAGAGACTTTTCGGCATCCTTGACTCTGATCATGGTGTGGTTCTAATACAAAAAGGGGGTCAGCAACTTTCCGAACGCCAAAGCGCCAAACATATTTGGGGGACAACAAACCATGCGGTAGGTCTGAACATCCGTTGTCGTCACGTTCTCCGTCTCCTCAACCGACTTCTGCCCGATGACCTCAACCCAGTATCCATCCGGGTCCAGAACAAATGCAATGTGACGCATACGTCCGTCAGTAAGCTTCTTTTGGAACATGTAACCGGCATCTTCGATCCTCTTGCACGCCGCCTGAATATTGTCGACACTGATGCAGGTGTGGCCGAAGCCACGATGAGGCTCCTTGTTGCCATTGTTAACCGTATATGAAGCGTCGGCCTCGGTGCCGTAGTTGTGCGTGAGCTCGATGATTCCTTCACGGTCGGTGAAGTTGTTGCCGCCCGACTTGGCCTTAGGCGAGTCGTATGCCATAAAGTACAGGTCGAACTTGGCCTCGGGGAATTCGAACTTTTGAATGACGCTCATGCCGAGGAGTTCGTAGAACTTGACCGACTCCCGAGGATCCTTGACACGGATCATGGAGTGGTTGAACTTGTACTTCTTTGGGTCGGTGGTAGCTGCCATGGTTGCTAATCTTCTGGTGAGGCTTTGGATGGCTGGTGGTGGTAGTGATAGCCTTGTTCCTATCGCTGCCTCAGGTGGTGTTAGTTAAGGATTAAAGACAAATCGGTAGCAGGACAAGAATAGTAGATATCTCATACCTCGTGTAGGCTGTAGATGGGAAGCTTGGAGTCGGAGTCGTTGTACTATGCGAGATGAGTTCATTGGCGGGGTCAGGAAGAGGCTTCAAATCAATGATGCAGTCTGGTTGATCAAAAGATTCTAAGGAATTACCCGCCCTGCGAGCTTCAGACGCTCTCCATCCCATCAACCCCACCGCCACCACGAACCAAAACCACAGATCGGATTGTCTACCTAATTACCTAGGAAACCGCTTGGAACTACAGCAAGTAAGCACTTTACGTCACCTCATGAAAGCTTGACTCGTGACCCTAACCCTGTGACAAGGGTAGAGAAGCGCACGCGCTAACAGGGGTGATGCGGGGAGCTTTCCTCGGAATGGTCCGAGCTCAAAACTTTTTTTTTTTTTTCTGCCGGATAAGTTACGAGGTGCAGACCGCATAGTAATCTGCTACGACGCGGGACTCCTCTCTCATTTTGGTCCGCGTTTTCAAAGCGCTTCTTGCCTGCTTTATAGAAGCAGTACACATATTTCAATTCATTCCTCCATGACAAGCTCTGCCCCACCAGCTTGGCTCTTTGGCGACACTCCTTCCCGCGAGGCGATCGACGAACGCGACACATCGATAAACGACACATCTGCAATGGCTCCCAAAAAGGTGTCCAAGTCGGGCAAAGAAAAGGCAAAGGGCAAGAGCACCACCAGCTCAGGCCAGCCTTCTGCCCAGCTTCTCGATCTTGTCGAGTCTTTCCTTTCCGACTTTTCAAGCAAGAAAGCCCTGGAAGAGTTCAAGCAGCACAGAGCGAAGAAGGGGCTTCCCAAGAGCTCCGCGAAGCCATCGGAGACTCTTGTCGCTGTTTTCCAGAGCTGGGAGTCTAGCTCCAAGGCCGTCGCGCCAGTGAAGGGTGAAGATGGCGACCAAGATATGATGGATGTGGACGCCGACTCGGAGTCTTCTGACGCCGAGAGTGAAAATGACAAAAAGGTCGCGGCCAAGCAGAAGAGGCCATTGAAGAGGAAGGCACCCTCTAGCAGCTCGTCATCCTCCAGCTCCTCTAGCTCTGAATCGAGTTCCGACTCCAGCTCCGAGGATGAGGCCCCCAAGGCCAAGAAGCGCAAGGTGGCCAGCGCCCCTGCCCCTGATTCGTCGTCGTCCTCTTCTTCCTCGTCCTCGTCATCTTCGAGCTCCTCATCCTCATCCGAAGACGATAGCGATGATAAAGAGGCCGTAGTCGAGAATGACAGCTCTTCATCGTCGTCTTCGTCGAGCTCGTCTTCGTCGTCTTCCTCCGACTCCGATTCCGACTCAGACTCGGACTCCTCATCGGAAGACGAAAAGGCTGCGAACGTTCCCCTCCCCGACTCTGACTCCGACTCCAGCTCCTCGTCCGACGATTCTTCAAGCGATTCGAGTGACTCCGACTCGTCCGACTCGGATAAAAAGACCAAGAAAGAGAAGAAAGCTCAAGCTGAGGACAAGAGCGGGTCAGACTCGTCCGACACGGTCAAGACTTCGCCTCAAGTCTTCCCTGTCAGCGAGTTTGCACCGCTGCCCCCGGACCCTACCAAGACCAACAACCGTAAGAAGAGCGGCCCCGCGGAGCCCAAGAAGCCAAACGAGCCATTCTCTCGCATCCGAAAGGACATCAAGGTCGACCCGCGCCTGAAGTCTAATGCATTCAACCCAGCAGACGACTGGGGACGTCAGGCGAATGAAGACCTGATTGTAACCAGGGGCAAAGGGTTCACCAAGGAGAAGAACAAGAAGAAGAAGGGAAGCTACCGTGGTGGTCGCATTGATACCACTGCCCGTAACGGTATCAAGTTTGACGACTAGCCTTTGAGCGGGAATGAAATCTTGGCATAGACAAGATTGGTGTTAATAAAAATAAATGGTCGATTTGCGAATTGGACCACGGGGACTGGGCGTTGGAGTGGCTTTGATTAAGTTAGTTTAGCATGTTTGGTTTCTTCTGAAAAATATAGGATCTATATGTTCCACCCAATCAAATAGTTATGGCTGTTTGATGCATTAAGATGTTAGACTTGAGCTTCTGCTGTCACTTTAAAAGAGCTGACTGATGCACTTGGTATTTTTTCTTGCTTCGGCAGACAACATCCTGCGATATGTCATCACGGTTGAAAAAGCTTTTTCTATAGTTGGCACGGTCGCTAAAATACCTAGCTGAATTAGCTGTGACGTTGCGCCTCCAACATACATGAGACAATGCGAGGGGTGTGTTACAGTACAAGCGAGGTGTTGTTGGTGTAGCAGTGCATCCTACCCGGTCGATCCGTACGTTGCTTGATTTGGTATAAGAGCATCTGAACTCCTGCGAGCTGCCTGTGGAGGGGTTCCCATAGCTTTTTAATTTCCATCGCCGCTAGATAACCACCACTTGCTCACGATGTCAAGCTTGCTTGCGTTTGTCAATCGGAATTGGATTCTCGTGGCTGGACCTACGCCTGTTCCCAAGAAGGACAATGCCCTCAAGTTTGGAATCCTCGGTGCTGCCAATATTGCGTGAGCTGCATCCTTGAATTCTTTGTGATCGTACCCAAAAAGAGCAAATGAAGCTGACGATGGGTTCGGGGGGAAAAAAGGCCTATGGCGCTAATTGGGCCAGCCCAGACTCACGCTGGAGTGGTGATACAGGCCGTCGCTGCGAGAGATAAAAAGAAGGCTGTAGCTTATGCGAGGAAACACGGGATTCCGCAGGTGATGGATAATTATCAAGGCATGTAAAATCCACCTAAATCTCCCAGGAGTAGTTGGCAATCCAAGCAAATGGCTAACGCCGTAACAATTAGCAATTCTTGATGACCCTTCTATCGACTGTGTCTACAACCCATTGCCAAACGGCCTTCACTACGAATGGACGCTTCGCGCGCTTGCGGCAGGCAAGCATGTCCTGCTAGAGAAGCCATCGACAGCCACAGCGGCGGAAGCCGAGATCCTCTTCAACCACCCGATGCTGCAACAGAAGCCCAAGGCCCCCGTGCTCATGGAGGCCGTCCACTACAGGCTGCACCCGGCATGGTCGCTGTTCATGTCGTTCATCGACCCACCCAACGTCGTGCACGCCCAGGCCATCACCAAGTTCCCACGGTTCCTGTTCGCAGACGACGACATCCGTTTCACGTACTCGCTCGGGGGCGGCACGACGCTCGACCTGGGCACGTACGGGGCGTCGGCGGTCCGCATCATCTTTGGCGGCGCGCTGCCCGAGGAGTGCACCGCCGCGCACATGAAGCCGTGTCCGGCACCGCGCGAAAAGTGCGACGAGGCCGTCAAGGCAACTTTCCGCTTCGCCAACGGAGGGACGGCCGACATCGAGGCTACGCTGCGCGGGACGTTGGCGGAGCTGGTTGAAATCTCGCCGCGGGTGTGGGCGACCCACCGACCCGTCGAGGTGCCGGACGCTACCCTTCCCGAGACCCAAGAGAAAATTAGAACGCGCAAGGTCTACATGGCAAACTTTATGGGCCCGTCAATCTGGCACCGCATCGACGTCGAGGACGACTACGTGATCCGGGAAAAGGTTCTCGGTGGGATCGAAGGCCCGCACGACGAGAGCAGACGGACCGTCAAGAGCTGGAGCGAGAAGAAGAGCGTCAAAGGCTACACCTGGGCCGAGGCGGGTGTTGAAGGGAGAGGGGATTCTCCTCAGTGGATGACGTATCGGCATATGCTTGATCAGTTTGTCAATCGGATAAGAGGAGATGCAGGCTCTGGTTTGTGGATTGAACATGATGACAGCGTGATCCAGGCACGCATGTTGGACATGATGTACGAAAAGTCAGGTTTGGGGTTGAGGGAAACAAGCACTTTTAGATTGTAGGCGGAGCAGTGAGCAAGTATGTTCTTTTTCAATGGTACAGTTTGCTGTTTGTTGGCGTTTCCTGCCACAACCGAGCTTCAAGTCATCTAATCCGGTGAAGCTTGCAAACATGGGCAGCCGAGGCAGCTTAGTGCTCAACTTACCCTGCATTTCAATCAGTTGGCATTTAATCAGCTCACCGCCCGCCCAGACAAGACTTTTCCCCTGGGCAACCTACAGCCCAGTGGATCCTAACCGTTATCGGAAGCGGCAGAAAAACATTTTTGCCCCTCCAAATTTTCCTCGCAAGTCATCAGCCCCGCCAACGCGATGTAAGTGAGGTTGGACATTGTCCTGGCGACTTACACGGCTGTTTAGGACAACCGTCCTCGTCCACTGTCCTCGTTTACAAACAAAAATAGACGCAATGCCGCACGAGGTTTTGATTGGAAGCGATTGCTTCACTGCCCCAGAGGCAGAGAAGCTCGTGAACCTGGTATGTATCTTTGTAATTTCTTTTTGAAATTTCTCAGGTCCTCCAATGAGACTATGACATATTCAACAAGGTGACTAATGGGTATTTTGTTCACTAGTGCAACAAGAAGAGTGGCGCAGTTGTCAAGCTCATACACGGTCAAAGGGTCTACTATGTCAACCTGAAGAACCCCAAAGGCGACAGCAATGTTCTCGCCAAAGTTGCTCGTCTGCTCCAAGTCGCCGATCCGTCACCCACAACCCCCGCCGCCCAGGATGGAGAGAATATCGAACTATATATCACCCCTCGCGGAATCAGCCCTTGGTCGTCCCAAGCCACAGTCATATCTCACGTTTGCGGACTGAAGGACGAGGTTGAACGCATCGAACGCGGTCGAATAGTTAAAATTGGCCTTGCCGACCCCACCAATGACAGTCTAGAGTTCCGCGATGTTATCCACGACAGAATGACCGAAACCCTGGCACGGGAGCCGCCATCACTCGAAGAAATGTTCGGGGAGGGAGAACGATCCCCATTGGTCACGATCAACATCTTCACCGAGGGCGGCGATCCTCTCGAGGTCCTTAAGGCATGCAACCAAAAGATGGGTCTGGCTCTTGACCAGTCGGAGATGGAGCATCTGGTGGCACAGTACACTAAGCTTGAGCGTCCCCCTACGGATGTTGAGCTCTTCATGTTTGCCCAGGTCAACTCAGAGCATTGCCGACACAAAGTCTTCAACGCCAGCTGGGTCATCGATGGCAAGAACGAGGACACAAGTCTGTTCCAGATGATCAAGTATACCCACCAACAGACCCCTGATTTTACCGTTTCGGCTTACTCCGACAATGCTGCTGTTCTTGAGGGTAACATGGCCAATTACTGGTCCCCCGACTACGAAACTGGAGTTTGGAAGGCCGCCAAGGAGCTCCAGCACTTTGTCATCAAGGCCGAAACACACAACCATCCTACTGCCATCTCGCCCTTCCCAGGTGCCGCTACTGGTGCAGGAGGTGAGATCAGAGACGAGGGTGCAGTTGGTCGTGGATCTGCCCCCAAGATGGGCTTGTGCGGCTTCTTTGTCTCGGATCTGAACATACCAGGAGCAGTCAGGCCGTGGGAAGTTGACATTGGAAAGCCTCACCATTATGCAAGCAGTTTGGATATCATGCTGGAGGGCCCCATTGGAAGCGCTCGATTCTCCAACGAGTTTGGCAGGGCGTGTCTCACTGGCTGCTTCAGGACCATGCTTCTCAACACTGCCGGTGAAGGTGAGACCCCTGAGTGGAGAGGCTATCACAAGCCCATCATGTTGGCCGGTGGTCTGGGAACCTGCAGGCCCCAACTCGCTCTCAAGGAACCCACTATTGTCAAGGAGAATGCTTGCGCGATAGTATTGGGTGGACCAGCAATGTTGATTGGTCTTGGAGGTGGCGCCGCGTCCAGCAGCGCATCAGGTGAGGCTAGCGCCGAATTGGACTTCAACAGTGTGCAACGTGGCAACCCCGAGATGGAGCGCCGCGCTCAGATGGTTATTGACGCCTGCAACTCGTTCGGCAATGACAGCCCAATCGCGTTCATTCATGATGTTGGTGCTGGCGGTTTATCCAATGCGCTGCCGGAGCTTGTGCGGGACGCAGGCTTCGGAGGCAAGTTTGAGCTGCGTCAAGTTGATTGCGTGGACAACAAGATGTCGCCGCTGGAGATCTGGGCCAACGAGTCGCAAGAGCGCTACGTGCTGTTGGTTAACCCTGAGAACCTGAACAGATTCACCAGGATCTGTCAAAGAGAGAGGTGTCCCTTTGCCACAGTCGGTACCGTGCTGCCCAAGGACTCGAACGGACAGGCGAAGCTTATTTTGAGCGACCGCGATTCCGCCGAAAACCCTTTCCCCATCGATCTCCCCATGGACGCACTCTTCCCGCCTGGACGCAAGCAGACCCGTAAGGATGACACTGTCAAGAGGAACCTTGCCAAATTCGATTCTGCGACGAGCCTGGAGGAGAAGTATGGATCCATGAAGACCGGAGAGGCAATAGCCAAGGCAACTGAGCTCGTCTTCAAGTTGGCAGCCGTTGGTTCCAAGATGTTTCTCATTACTATTGGTGACCGCACCGTTGGTGGCTTGACTGCTCGGGACCAGCTCGTCGGACCATGGCAGACACCTCTTGCTGATGTCGGTGTGGTTCTCACCTCGTTCTCCACAAACGATAAAACGAGATATGGAAACGCGGAGGCAATGGGCGAGAGAACGCCGCTGGCGCTGATCTCACCTGCTGCTTCGGCCCGCATGGCCGTAGCTGAAAGCTTGATGAACCTGTGCGCAGCCGATATTCAAGTGGATGCCAACACAAGGGGTGATCTCAGGCGAGTGAAGCTCTCGGCGAACTGGATGGCAGCTGTCAATACCGAAGGAGAGGGCGCCGCACTCTATGAGGCAGTCAGGGGTATTACCATGGACTTCTGCTCGAAACTCCGTGTTTCGATCCCTGTTGGCAAGGACTCGACGTCGATGAAGGCATCATGGACCGACAAGAAAACTGGCGATTCCAAGAGCGTGACTGCACCTGTGTCTCTTGTCATCTCTGCCTTTGCGCCTGTGGAAGATGTACGCAGGACTTGGACGCCACAGCTTCGCCGCGTTGAGGAGGTTGGTGAGTCAGTGCTGTTGTTTATCGACCTCTCTGAGGGCCACCAGGCTATGGGCGGCTCGGCATTGGCACACACCTTGGGTAAACTGGGAGATGAGGCCCCCGATGCTCGCTCCACCAAGATGCTCCTTGACTTCTTCGATGCCGTCAACCAGCTTCACGAAGATGGCTGTGTGCTGTCCTACCACGACCGATCCGACGGAGGTCTTCTCACCACGGTAGCCGAGATGATGTTTGCCGGAAGGTGCGGAGTTGACATTGAGATTGACGACCTCGTGAAATCGGGATCTACCAAGGACGTTCTCGATGCGCTTTTCAACGAGGAACTCGGTGCTGTATTCCAGGTCCGCAAGTCGCACGAGAAGAGGTTCAAGGAGTGCTTTGCCACGTGCGGGCCACCAAAGGGTCTAATCAAGAAGATTGGTTATGCGCGCTCGGCTCCGAACCAGTCTCTGACTATCAAGTACAGCGGCTCCGAGCTTATCAGTCTGGACAGGGCTGAGGTACAACAGTGGTGGTCAAGCACGTCTTATGAGATGCAGAAGCTCAGAGACAACCCAGCTAGCGCTGAAGCCGAGTTTGCCACTATCGCCGACTCCAAGGATCCAGGATTGTCTTACAAACTGACCTACGATCCCGCCGAGGTCAACATCATGCCAATGATGGCCAGCCTGAGAGGCCTGGTTACATCCCGCCCCAAGGTAGCAGTATTGAGGGAGCAGGGTGTCAATGGTCATGCCGAAATGGCCTTTGCCTTTTCAGCTGCTGGCTTCGATGCTGTTGATGTAAGGTTTTGCCCGTTATCCCTTGTTTCATCGATATGGGCTTACTATGGTACTAATCTATAACTTCATCCAGGTACACATGTCGGACATAATTGGTGGCCACTCGCTACAGGAATATGCTGGTCTGGCCGCTTGTGGAGGATTCAGCTTGTGAGTTTAAAGGAGACCCAGTTGCCAGAGTTGATGTCTAGAACCATTGATACTAATTCTCAAGCCAGTGGTGACACGCTTGGAGCCGGTCAGGGATGGGCTCAATCCATTCTTACAAACGAATCTGCTAGGCAAACATTCCAGGACTTCTTTAAACGACCTGGTAAGGCTGAAAGTCTCTTCTCCCGTGGACTGTTTCATTTGAGCTGACAAAAATATTGTCTAGATACATTTGCTCTTGGTG
This sequence comes from Pyricularia grisea, assembly GCF_004355905.1. Classification (NCBI taxonomy): domain Eukaryota; kingdom Fungi; phylum Ascomycota; class Sordariomycetes; order Magnaporthales; family Pyriculariaceae; genus Pyricularia; species Pyricularia grisea. The sequence goes on along the minus strand of NW_022156719.1, from coordinate 2,516,143 downwards.
TCTGCAACGGCTGTCAGATGCTTTCGACCATCAAAGAGCTTATCCCCGGTACCCAAAACTGGCCCAAGTTCGTTGACAACGCCTCGGGACAGTTTGAGGCCCGTTACTCCATGGTCAAGGTTGACTTTGGAAAGTCGTCGGTATTCTTTGACGGCATGTCGGGATCTAGACTTCCCATTGTGGTGTCACACGGAGAGGGTCGGGCGATGTTCGCAGACGAATCGTCGATGCACTCGCTCGCCAACGCAGGTCTCATCCCGCTCAAGTATACTGACAACTACGGCGAGGTGACGGAGAAGTACCCGTTCTCGCCTAATGGTAGTCCCATTGGAATCGCAGGTGTCAGCAGTCCTGATGGTCGGTTCGTGGCCATGATGCCGCACCCAGAGCGGACCATCATGGCCGATGCGTGCAGCTGGGCTCCAAGAGAACAGCTTGACCAGTGGGGCCAGTATGGGCCGTGGTTCAGGATGTTCTTGAACGCGAGAAAGTGGGTTGGTTGATAGAATGACCACCTATTGGAATCTGGAAATCAGGGGCTGTGAGGAGTTTGGGAAAGGGTAAAGGTGGGCAGGTATACTGTTTACATCGGTTGGGTCTTGGCTTTTGATATTCCATAGATACGCGGACTCGTATATCCACAACGTTGCTAGTTATTCATCATCGTCATTGATAGTGTGCCGTTGTCACCTTGCATAGCAGCCCTATCACAACATGCCCCCATAATTTGAAAAAAGAGACTCGCATGTGACATGATGTACTTCGTACATAGGTAGATAGAGAATCGATGTATGGCTGGCCTTTTTAAAAATATCACAACCGAAAGAGTAAGGATTGTCGTGACTACCCACGTACAGTAGGCTGGACTGGACTACAGATCTCGTATGCAAGGATTCGTCCAACCTCCTGAAGCATGCAGCCAATTACCACCAACAGCAAAGGCGGAGGTTACCACAAATTCTCACATCCTTCAAATCGGGAAATTTCAGGCTGGGGCAAGTCCCTCAAACAAATGCCGAATCTATAAAAGAACAGGGGAGCCTGTCTGAGACCAAAACAAACGATCAGAGGTACAGTAGTATTTCCCTGTGTACAGTACGAATCAATACGCCGATGTCCCGCCTACGAGCGGCCAGTGATGGTGGATAGAGCATGACTTTCAAGAGTCGATCTACGTAGTACTTCGTATGTACAGGCGGAGCAAGCGCCTCCTTTTTTTTTCTCTCTCTGTCTCTTTCTCTTGAGCTTATTGTACAGGATCACCTTTCCAGCATGAGTCTTACCAGCGCAGGGATCAGACGATCTCGAAATGGACTTTACTGTTACATACGTGCAGGCGGTGAAATGGGCCAAAATGGGCAGATGTTCCTTGGCTCGGGATGTGGAGGACTTGAGATGGGCAACACCCCCCCTAAAGAAGATATGACACCAACAGAATGATTGAGTAGAAAATGGTAATCAGCAGCCTGCACAAGTCCTAAAGGGGAAGAAGAAGAAGCGGGGTGAGGAAGGACCAAGTTGCAGAGCGGTTCAGCTGGTGATTCCGAAGTACCTACCTAGGTAGGTAGGTAGGTAAACATCATCCTCTCGCACGCGTTCGGAAGGATGCAGCAAAAAGGCAGCTTCCTGAGGAGAACAAGAGGAAGAAGAATAAGAGGGAAAAAAAGTAGGTACCTACCTTTACCGTACAAGGACAACGCAAATGGGAAATGTGGGGGACTACGAAGCAAAAATCAGGAAGCTTCCTTCCACCCCCCTCCCCCTCTCATCATCACCGTGCATGCCAGCAAACAAAACGAGCCAGGTTTTCCCAACGGGAATGGAAGGTAGAGGTGGGGAAGCAAGAGAAAAAGTCGAACAAAAAGAACCAGGGCGTTGCTTGATTTGGACTTTTACTCTGACGCCCGTCGGAGCCTGTCCGGGTGTTTTTACCGCCCGCCCCCCCAAAACCAGAGGATCTTGTTGTACGGGCCAGCGGAGAACCTCTTTCCCTCGTCCGCGGTATCTCAAACGATCCTGCAGAAACAAAAGGTGATAGGTAGCAGCAATTCACAGTAACTCCGTAAAAGAAAAGATGTCTTCCTCAATGAGGCGAGACAAAATGCCGTCGCTTAAGCAAGCTTGACCACGATGTTCTTCCCTCCGCTCATAGTATTCAGGTAAAAGACTCGAAAGGAAGCATTTCGAACCATCTGGTTGCTTGTTCCATCGGCTATTCTAGACGGCCACCTTTACCTTGGTGATGGCGTCGTGACTCCGGTTTCGGCGCACAGGGCAAAACTAGCTTCAAAACGTTCAAGTAATTCACTCACGCAGTTGTGTACCTAGAGTGACAGGATGCAGAGACTGCTTCTTCCCTCGGCAAAGGCAATAAAGAAAAAAATAAGGGGGGTGTATGCATACAGAATGACATACAGATCCTGTCCCCCCAGGATGTTTTCCATGTTTCTTATGGTACCTACATGTTTTGTGTTTTGTTTTTTTGTGCCAGATGTGCGAAACAGGTGGACGGCATTACTTTTAAGAGTTGTGCAAGAGCCATGATGCGACCTGTTCTGCGACCAAGCCGGGAAGAAGGACAAGTGTCTGTCTACCCCCTTCATCAGCATGGCATGACATGGTCGCTGCAGGACGGCTGGTACGCTCCAAGAACTGGTCCTTTGACAGAACCCACGCATGTAAGCATACTATTTGTTGCTACCATAATACATATCTGCCGGATCAGGCTTGAACCGATGGAGCGGGCCAAGACAAACAAAAAAGAGGAGGTGGGTGTTGGGGGCTATTCTTTTCTTTTTCTTTTTTTGCTAAGGCTTCTGCTACCACCTCACACGATTACAGTATTGCAAAGCTTTTATGGTCTTTTTTCAAACATGTTTAATTCCAGGAACCAAAAGAATGGACCGTTTTGAAGTTGGTTTTGGTGCCGACAAAAATGACAGCTCCTGTGGGGCAAAGAGCTCAGGGAGTATAACCACGGTATTTGGTTACTTGGCTTTGACGGGGCGCCTTGTCTCCTGGCATTTGCGGTCTGTAGCGAACCCAAGGGATGTTGCCTATGGCTTCCCGATGATGTCGTGCGTATCTGGGTAGGTAGGTAGGTAGGTATCTATCTGAACCTGGCATTTGACGAGGGACCAGAACACCCCCGGTTCTTTTGTTATACGCCCATAGATATACATATAATATGCAAAACTTGTGAATGACGGAGTAGATGTATGAATGATTGAAGCTTCCCCCCCTAGACTAGACTAGACTAGTTGGTACAGCTTCGGTCCACATTGACGGTGAGGCTCCAAGGTCATACTTCGTATCAAAGCAATGGTCCTCGTGTTTCTTGGACGTTACCCAAGACTTTCAATAGGCAACCACCTGTCGCGTATGTACTGTGTACAGTAGTAAGTAGTATTTCACTTTTTTTTCTGTCTTTTGTCATATTTGACAAGAATTGAATTGCTCCGATTGGGCTACTCAGGGAAAGACCTTTCCATTTCAAGTAGACGCATATTTCGGTAACGCAACTTTTTGTCTGTGTTATCCCACTCTAATTCCATTATTCTTGTTTTGTTTTATTGACTTGTATTTCTGACCGACTGCCATGCCATCACATCACATCACACATTGAGAGCTGCATGCAGTAGATATAACAAATGGAAATATCTCCAGCCGTGCAGACGGCGCACCTAGTCCCTTTTGTTGCTATCACGTTTCGGAGGAACGAGTATGACGCGTAAATGACGATCCTTCACTTTTTTTTTTTTTTTTTTTTTTTTTTTTTTTTTTTTTTTTTTTTTTTTTTTTCAACACGGCCGAGACAGGTCCTCAGGCCGAAAGTCTCTAGGTTGTCAGCGAGCCCATCACTTCGGGACTTTCCGGGCCTAGGGGAAGTACCAAGTAGGTACCTAGCATTAAGCATGGAACCCACGGGGTCAAACTAGGTGCCTGCGTTAAACTCATTGATACCTAACGTAGTAGATTTTCTAGGTGGTAATCATTCTTTTGTTCAAAATAGGAATCAATTGTTCGTTCGCATCCACCCATCCCCTACTTGCCCAATTGAGCGAAAAAAGACAAAATGCAAGGGAGGTAGGTCAGAAGCGATGGAACTGTGATGATCTTCGGGCTGGGTTCCCAATGCTACATCGGCAGACGACAAAGTGAAGTCGTCTTTTCTTCTTTGTTGCTCTCGGACATTGTGTCCTCCTACAAACATGCAATGAAACACCACCCACCGGTTATGGAGATCCGAAGAGAGGGCGTGAGGTACGGTGAATGGGTGGCCCAGACAGCTTTTGTGCTTTGTTTGCGGAGGCCATGCTGAGGAATTCCTTTGTATGTGGTGTGTTCATCACTCCGAATGCTACCCAACCGACCAGGTAGCTAGCTAGCTATTGCAAGGTAAGAGGGCCGTTGGACTACTACATTGCTTGGGATGGAGGTATAATTGTCAAGCCTACAGAATGCTTTCTTTGGCGCGTGTGCTCACAAGGGGTCAAGAAAGAATAACAATGTACACCATGCAATCGCGGCGCAAACGACACACCACACTAGGCATTGGGAACGAAATTACAGTACAAAGAATTTCACGAAGCCCGCTAAACAGAGTCAGGCCAGTGGGAAAAGGCCAACCTGGACTGAGAGAAAAAAAGGTCCCATCCGAAGAAAGAAAAAGAAAAAAAGAAGGAACAAAAGAGGAAAGGAGCCGGCCCGCCCCACCTGCTTGCTCTATGCCGTTGTTACATCGCCCCATCACAGGGCCAGACAGCCAATCTCAAGTGCCTGATTCCAATGCAGTCTTTGCGCTTTTCATGCTACAGCACCAAGAGTAGGTACCTACCCTGAACATTTGGTTGCAACTTGCCTGGCGACATAATTGCTGCAATTTGACCAAAGGTCACACTCTACTGCCTGTCATTAACAAATCTCCCAAAATACATCTACATTCGTTCACTGTTTTCGCTTTCATGGCGTGGCAGCTGCCAAGTTGACTGCGACGTTACGGCGGAAACCAATGTACTCCCGAGGTATACTATTGCAAGTCTCTACATCAAGGTACTTCGTACTGTACCTGGCCGAACCAGGCAGCCCATCCCCCGTTCTCTTTCAACCTCCACCATCACCGTCACCTCTCTCGGATATTGGTGTAACGCTGCAACTCTGGGTCGACCAGCTTTTTTTCCACTGGCGTGGGGACATGGACATGGTCTGCTATTACGTGCGTGCATCCGCAACTTCCCTGCTTGCCGAGATCAAGACCAGTCCCCTCCGCTCGATTTCCCTCCCAAAACCAGGCCCTTGTCACGCTCCACGAACACAGACAGACGCGTCGCGATATTTACTTTGTTGAGGTCTCTCTAAAACAGCCTCCAACATTTGTTACCAGCTTCCATACCTCTGCCAATGTATCAAGCTCCAATGATGTTAATTAGCTACCTGGTCTAGCACCAGCCTGGTCCTGGACATCTTGGGTCCCCCACTACTTGAGACGAAACATCAGGCTCGAACTCAGGATACTTTTGAGTACAGATCGGCCGAAGGGCGCGTCTCGCAACCCAAGAAGGTCTAGTCCAGGCACGCGCTTCCCAGACGTTGGCGGCGACCAAAAAAAAAAAAAAAAAAAAAAAAAAAAAAAAAGGCCCTTTCACCGGCCCCACTCGGAACTCAAAGAACGCGTCGCGACATATAGGGACCGCCGCCTGTGATATAGGTAAGGTTTTACGGTACTGTCGGCAGAGCAACAAAAAGGGTCGATGGACCCGATGGGTGACGGCCGCCACCGGCCGGCGTGAGCAGCACACGTTGTTACAGTCATGTACTTACTGTATGTACAGTGACTGGACTCTTTCGGCGGCCCGCCAAGACACGGCACGAAATAGAGACATCGATCCATTGGTTCTGGTTTTTCCTACGCCCCCTCCTCCCCCTCCTCCCCCTCTCCATCTTCCGTCCCCCTCGATCGCGTGGCTCGGGATGGTTTCTTTAATGAAAAATGCCAGTGGATTAGTGTAGCTTTGAGTGTGGTTCTTTGCAGATTAGCTGTCTGCCGTCCGAAGCCAAGAAGGGCTTCCTGGCGTGATTTTTTTTTTCTTTTCTGGTCGGGGCTGATGGCGATGCAAGGCTAGCACATTCTTTGTTGCCGGTTTGGTGCGATCCGCATAACAAAAAATAAAGGATGTGTACGGGTTAGACCAGGATAATTATCCTTGCACCAACATGCGCATCTGGAGGCCTTGTGCATGTTATGCATGACAAGAATGCTTTGGGGTAGACGTTTTGTCGATTCGTGTCTGTCATTTGTTACTATATTTTGCTTTATCACTACTATTTCGCAATACAACTTACCGGCATGGAGTCTTTTGCTTTTGTATTTTTAGATGTTGACATGATTCGATCAAGGCGGTGGTTGAAGAACCGGCAGGGGATTGCTTACTCGTAGGCAGTATTTTATGTTATTGGGACCCCCTTAATCATGAACAGCCCAAGTCTAAGAGGACCCAGGAGCAGTAACACGCCCATCCCACAGAGACGGTATTACCGCGCCATACTGCGTTGCGTTACATACTGTAGTTCAATTCTGCTCTATACTAATGATACTGATTCTGTGCTATGCAACATGCTCCTCAGGCCTGAAAGTCAGCTGGCTCTGGTAATATAACACATAAATCGTGGTCCGATGACCTTTATTCATTTGCCTCGTTATTATCTATTGCTTCAGTCTATGTTTTTTTTTTTTTCTCTCTCTTTTTTTCTTCTTTTTTTGCCCTTCTCTGCCCGCTTCTGCTACCCTTGCCACTCCTGTTTTTTTTTTGTTCCCCCTCGGTGCTACGGCCGCCAACCCTTTGTGACATCTATTACGAATGTAAGCATGTGCGGCACCCACTCTTTCAAGCTCTTCACACATGGCATCAAACATGTCCGGGTATAATTCCACTATAAGAGGCAAAAGCAACGTATTTTAGCAACTCATTTACTAAGCAAAAAGAAACTGATTTGACTTGGTTGTAACTTGTTGCTAAACTTACCATCAATCTGGCACTTGGGAGAAATCTCCTAAGAGTCAACTTTTGTATTACCCCTACTGTGCAAAATTATATTCGCATAATTAGGGGCCTGGGTGGTGGCCAACTGTTTGCTGTAAATTAGAGGACCGGCAAGAGCGACTGGCAGCAAAGCTGCAAGAATACAAGTTGTTTTTATTTGCATCTTCGTGGTGTGACGTTAAAACTTAGAATAAAGTAGCAGAATAAGGTAGCCAAATACTAGTAAGATTATCAAGAGGAGTAGATATATAAAAATGATGTCAAGTGAGTTTAGAAGTTGGGAAAAAAAAAAACAAGAACCAGAAAAAAAGTTCACAGGCGTGTTTATATGAATTTTGTTTTGTATATTTCCAATTATAATCTATATCGTAAATTAATTGATGTTGTATATTTTTAGTAGCAAGTATTTAAATAAACATTCTTTTTAGGCACATTTGCATTAACTATCATACGACTCGTGCTGAAGTAATTTAATGCAGAGATTCTACATTAATACCTTCATTCCCATCACCCTCTTTATAATTTTTGTTTTTCCGGACTGGGGCCTAACGCCTCGACCGGAAGCCCCACAAAGTACTGCTTACATAGTACGAACTACAGCAACTCTCATCAAAAGGGGAGAGCGGGGAGAAAGACGACTCGGCGTCTGTGTGGGTGGGTGACAGTGAAAATTATTCCCCCCTGTGGGTAAAGGTAGTAAAATGTCCGAATGGAAGTGGAGAGCATGCAAAACGTCTTATGCGGATCCTTGAACCCTGGAGACCCCCCCCCCCCCTGGGCGTCTCAATCACGGAACCCAGGTTACCCGTGGCCGGCCCTGCGGAGTAAGCTACCTGTCTTGTAAGTCTCCATAGCATAGTAGCACAGGGCGGCCAGAAAACATGTCCAGTCTACAGGAACTCTCAATCTAAGTCTAGGCTCAACAACCGAACGTCAAATCAAGGGATGATTGCTAGACGAGATATAGGTGGACGATTTACTTGTTTTCTTTAGGCGAAAATGCAATTTTCAGCGTTCGATTGGAGCTGCTGTAACTTCTTCATGGCCCTTTACTATGTAGAGGCAATGCGCCGGACCTGTGGACAGGTATCGGGCCGAGACACCGCCCAGCCCTGGCTGACTCCCTCTCAACTCCCATTTTTATACCGGAAAACAGTTAACCCAACCCATCCCATCTTTTTTTTCAAAGGGGGCGCCCCAATGTCACGTTATGGAGCGGCTACAGAGACAACTCGGTTGTAGATGATACACTGGGGGTTGAGTATTGCTCTTGATTTTCACTGATGACAGCTCTTCAAAATATGTTTCAGGCGGAGGATCAGGTCACAGTCTAACTTGTAAGCCGCAGATGGCTGAACGAGGGCGGCCTGATTGGGAAAAAAGAAGAAAAAAAAAGGGGGGGGAGTTGTCGTCTCTTGATGTTGAATTCCAGTGATGAACATATGAGTGCTCTACATCAAACCACACAAGAACACAATAAGTCTATATTGAGAGCAGACTCAAAGTCCTCGTTGTGCTATTATCTTTTCTCCCTTTTTCTCTCCTTTTTTTTATTCTCCTTATCTTGCAGTTGGCGAGTCCTCTGTGAACCTCGGCCCTATTTTTGCAAAGAAACCCACAAGCAGCTTGTCGATAATTTCTCTAGTGTACCAGCCGAGAGTTTTTGCCGCCGCCTCGCCATCTTGGGGGCCACAAGAACCTTACGCAGAACTGCGAGTCATAAAAAGTCAAGGATTTGCTCTGGCCACCATGGATGTCGCTGTAATAGAGCATTCGTCTGTGGCCCAAACGCTGCTGTCCCGGCTGAGGGCTTATCGCCGATTGTTTGAGAAGAAAAAAAAAGAATAAAAGGGAAAAGAAGAGGCTACGGCGACACAGCTGGATGCCATGGGAACCGTCATCAAACATGACATAGGACTAAAGACGTTGTCAAAGGCAATAAAAAAAAAGGAGGATTGGGTGGAGGGAACCGCCCCTCCCGTCCCGTCCTGCGTCGCCGTTTGTGTGGCCAATAAAGCTGCTTCACAATTTGGGGGCGGGCACTGTTGATCTGGGCTTTTTACACACTGGCTCGACCATTCCTGAAGGGCTACAGGACTCCGTGCGGAACGCATGATTTAGAGTGCTCTTGCCTCTGTTCCTCCAGGCCTGCGCCGCGCCACCCCTCCGCTTGACCGGGCCGCAGCAAATTTACGAGCGGCTGGGGAAGGACAGACGGACGGTGAAAAGGTGACAATGGGGAAAAAAAAGGGGGTAGGGTAGAGAGGTGGAAAAGAGGACTTCCCGCTCGAAAAACAAAGAGCACAAGATCAACGGCTGAATGGGGGATCTACCGGCCACGCGCAGAGGCACATCTTCCATCCATGACGGTCTTGATTTGTCAAGACCGTGCATAGCGTCAGTTGAATGGCGCTAGGGCTCCCAACGACAGAGTTTGGGGGGACTGTACAGCCTAGGAACGCAAAGACACAAAGCCAAAAGGGGAGGGGGTACGGCTAGAAAAGGCGGTTCGCTGCGAAATCCTGGAGTCAGTGTGCATGATGAAATGGGGGCGACACAAAAAGAACAAAAAAAAAAAAAAAGCACAACACAGGCAATGGATATCTACTGCACCAACGGCCGCAAAGGACAGAGGACGGCCCCCGCCCGACGTTGCCTTTTGACTGGATAGCTGCTTCGGTCGCCAGTGTCGAGTCCAGTATTGACTGCCTGAGAAGTGTCTTTCACAAAGATATGCGTGCGGTACGGGGCAAGGGTTCGCCCTGTCTAGGCTCCCAGTTTTTCTGAACATTCCCGGCGGCAGGTCAACCAAACGGCTACCGCTGAAGGGGGGGAAATTGCCAGTGATAGGGTCTCGGCAACAAAAATAACGGGAGACGACAGGGCTTCCTCAACATGATAGCTGCTGACTCTTCTCACTGGTTGGGCGGGAAAGAAACCTTTTCAGTACCCCCTTTTCCCCTCAACCGATCGAGCCAGAAAAGTCCCCAAGCTGGGTGTCTGTCTTTTTGCACACCCGGCAGATCAGTCAGCCACAGCTGACACTGACAGGTTCGGCAGAGAGAGAGACACACACATACACAGAGAGAGACAGACAAACAGAAGAAAAAGAGGCACGCTTGTTGGCGTGTGGTGGGTGTGTGCGTATTTTCGCTGAAGGGGAAGGCAAAACCATGGTCGCGAAGTCTTCGGGTCGAGGTGGACACTTACCTCAACCGTGCTAGTTGGCAGCCCTGGAATTAGTGTCTACCACTTATTGCCAAGGGGGTGGCAACTGGTAAACTAGGCCAGAAGCGAACCAAAGAAAAGAAGATACGAAGAAAAACCTCGTTTCGTTTTTGCCTCTCTATATCTGGCAACAAAGGAAGATTGGCCAGGGTAGCAATGCCAGTGAAGGAAAGAAAAAAAAAAAAAAAAACACCCCCAACAGCAACAACACGACAGACTGAGGATCCGGTTACCACCGGTGAGTAGGGATATAACAAAAAGATTGAAATGGTCTGACCAAAATAGAACTTGCACTATAGTAAGTACATCGGACCTTTGTCAAATGCAAGCCCCGCCTTTCGGCAAGCAAGAAAAGACTAACAAGCAACAAGGCATCGTGAAGGTGGGTTTTTTTTTTGGTTGCAAATTAGATGGGCTTGTACGCATGTTGTCAGCACATTCGAGCAAAAACCACTCGGTCAGTCAGGGCTGCTAATGAAACAAGTCATGGTAAGGGGCTTCCTTGCTTGCTCAAAGTCAAATCTGGCTCAATGGAAATTGGAGTTTAAATGAACAAGACGCTGGCTAAGGGGAATTTTTTTTTAAAGTAAGTCTGCGATTGCTCATGTCTATTGCCAAGGACGGCAGGCTTCGGTGGATACAAAGCGTGCTAGCTCTTTGAGCGGTCCAATCTCAATGACTAAGTGACAAATTGCAACGGAGATGTCCTAAACCGGTGTGAGTGTTTAAAGCTATAGGTAGGTATATCAAAGCACTTGCCACTTATCGATGGTCGGAGTATTGCAGTTCCAGAGTCAATCAATCCACTAAGCACCGGAAAATCAACTGACTAACAAGCCTTTGATCAACAACAGTCACAAACATCTAAATAGGGCAGATAGGATAAACCACGTTTCATCTCCAAATACATGACAATAACTTTCTGCTTATATGAAAATCTTGCCCTCGCCTCAAACCTTAGCGTAAAGTGTAAATGTTCGGAGATGGACGGGCGGGTTTCTGTCAAAATGTGACAAAAAAAAAGTGGTTGACGACCTTCATTATTGCGCCTTTGTGGGTCAGGCGAGACAATAACAGGACCTTATATAGCATTTGCTGGCCCACGCGCTTTTGTCATGTCCATATCCATAGTGGCACTGCAACAGCAACTTGAAATGGAAACGAACACCTTGTTCTTAAGTAGTAACATGAACATGTTCGGATGAAAGACGTTCGTTTTCTCGAATATCGCTTGACCCATTTTGGGGACCCTGGAGGTCAATGTTGTAACAGGGTCTTGAAGCTCCAATTCAATATTGACGTACATACATAACATACACACCACACCACACCCGCACCCACCCACACTCACACGCTGACACACACCAAGCAAACTCTCTCACTTCAAAAAGCAAAGAATTCCATCATACAGGAGACTCATGCCAGAAAATAAATAATGACCGATAGCAAAGATTTGCAAATCGGGTTTCATCTTGGACTGAGATGAGATGGCATCGCTCGGAAGCAAGGGGCCCCTGCCCTATGATTGCGTCCATTTGACTTCAGGATGTTCAAGGCTCCGTTCATGCCGAAAAGAACTAGAGGTTTCACGACAAATCTGGCGAGCGCCATAAGTGCGCATCACGAAAAAAAAAAAAAAAAAAAAAAAGGATGCTAAAAGCACATGTGTGATTGGATTCGGATGGTAAAAAGACGGGACCGCTCAAGAGATGGAGCTTGTTATAGTACATAGCTGTATAGTCGTGGCAGTGCTTCAAAGTCATGTTGGCCATAGCTCCATCTGTCGTTGAGGTTTTTTTTTTTTTTTTTTTTTTTTTTTTAGAATGATAATCTGGAGCATGAAGAGTTAGTATAATGAGTGTTACCACGGAACAGTGATCGTAGGTCCAGATCCGGAAGTGCGGGACGGGAAATCATTAGACGTAAACTAAGGTAACTAACTAGTAAGTAAGGTACCCAATCTTTGCAAGCCGAGCCCAACCCTTCTACCTGTGAACTCTGGTTCCTGCTTGGTCGCGGATGTACCTTTTCTTCCCCTAGTATAAGAGGTACATTAGTTTATCAGTCGAAGAAAGGATACCCCCAAGTGTGAAAAGTGACAGAGTATTAACAAAGTCTAGCTCCATGTGGCAATGTGCATAGTAAGCCAGTTTGGTGCCGAAGAGATTGTCAGATGTAACCATGAACCATGGAAAAAGATCCCTCGTGATAGAATCTGTGGTTGCGGGGTATGATGTTTAATTGCTAGATTGTCTTGTCTAATGTTGATGGTTTGTTTATACTATTTGATTGACTGGTTGCGATTTAAAAAGCAACATCAGCCAGCGGTTAAGCATGTTGCATCGCCAATCTCGGCTCGTTGCCGCAATCAACCAGATAGGCGCCAGCTTTGGATGTGAAGAGAGTAAAGGAGCTAACAGAAAAATATTATGATTTCTGTCGTAACTTTGAGATGAGATTGGCTGATACCTTCAAAATCCGAATTGGGTTGCGGGAACATGCACATTAGCACAATCAGCCGAAAAAGAATGTGAGTGGGGTTCAAAAAGTATTCGGATTGGCCATTGTTTTTTGCAGAACCAAAGACGGATCGGGTAGCAGAAAAGATGGACTCTCTGGACACTGACTGCACCGTCAAAGTACTTTGTAATACCATACCTACCCAGGCAAGGTAGGTACCTAAGGTAGTCAAGTCTGCGCCGGGCACGAAGCGACAGAAATGACGGCATAAGCTCCCAGACAATCGATCCCTGCAGCTCTAAATGTTTGCCAAAATGCTGTTGGAAATAGCCCAACGTAGTAGGCTATCACAGTCTAGGGCAACTTTCAGCGAGACATGTTAGTTCTAGAATCGCTTTACAGCCCGACCGTCTGGCCAAGAGAAGAAAAGTCACCCACCCTAGCGCGAGGGACCTGGCTCGGGGAGCTAGGGCCGACCGTTTGATTTACTGCCTCCCTGCAAAACCCCCACGGCAGAGGCTTGAGGAGACCCCGCCCCCGCAAGCATGAAGAACTGCGTACTATGGTACGTACGACCTTGTCACCTTGTCGATCAAGTGGCCTGAGGAAGGTTGCGGAAAAGAACTCTCTGTATGATCTACTAGTAGCGGCTCTCGAGATCCTAGCTAAGATCTCGGGATACCCGATAAAGGGGAAGAATGTACTGCGCCACAAAGAAAAGTATGAGGATTCGAGAACAAAATCACCTTTTGCGAGATTGTCCATGCATGATGGAGATGTACAAGACGTTTGAAGAAAGAAATCCTGCCAAATTCACCCACAGAGCTCCAACACTAATCCTACCTAACGGCACAGTTTATGGGACGTTGCTTCTTGGCGCTGCACCAGTTAGTGCCTAATTCGGCTGCGGTACACCACACCTACGGCACATGGTGCGGGAAGGTGCGGTTGCGCATTGAAGATAGCAGTCGTGACAAGAGTTTTTACCACGTGATGCCAACAGTAATCAATGAAAAAGAAGCAAATACCTACCTTCCAGATGCGACCAGCTCTTAGGTTGGGCAAGGGATTCGTATCGGCCGAGAATGCTGCAAGCCCCACCTAGTCGGAACACGCCAGCAGGGGACCGTTTTGGTCTGTTCTGTACGGAGTTACTGTTAAAGCGGTCAGCAGAGAACCATTGCGTGCCAAGGATATTCGACATGACCAACCTAGTTTGGTACCTTCCAAAAGCATGGCTATTGATGATTTAAAGAGTAAAATTAATATAGTTACGAGCGTACGCAAGCAGAAGCCCCGCCCCCTATATTCCCTGCTTTTCGTACTCCGTAAAGACGGTTGTCGCTACCTGGAAGCGAATGTGCATACGGCAAGACCCTTTTCTTCATCTAGAGCTAGCAGTTCGGACGAACGAACCATAGATGCAGACATACGGAACGACCGATGACGGGCCATCAAGATCAGATCGGGAATGATTCGACGACTGAGGCTGTGCCTGTTAATCCGAACAGCCGTTCATCTCGACCGCATATATAAAGTATCACACAGAAACAGGGTATCATAATGCAAAGTATTTTAGGTACCTAACGTACCCAAGATAGGTCGGTGTCATGTACAGCTGCTTGTTGCAGCGCTTGGAAAACGAGATTGCCAGGATATTTTAAGCCGCTCAGCCGAGGAACGCGTGATTATTGCACACCAAAATGCAGTCAGTCTCATATATACCCAAGATGTCTATAATATACAAGGCACGTATAATAAAATATTGCTCGGCAAAGCTATAACGCAATGCAAAATGTACTGTTTTGCTCAAATATTTCCCTGGGCAACGAATGTTATTCCTCATCCGAACTTTCCATGAGCTAATCCTAACTGGTGCAGACCAGAATCGCTTAATGAGACGGCGGCAGACGCATGAAGAAAATGCGTACAGAAACAGTTGTGGGCGGCGACGTTCGAATATGCAACCGGTGATACTTTCAGCCGAGTAAATTCTCCGAATATGTACGCTAAACTAGTCATTACAGTCGCTCGCTTTACAGCACGTTTCTGACGACCAAAAGCAAAATAAAAACCAAAAATTAATTAAATGGCGCCCTGAGTAACTTGGTTTCTGTTGACGGGCCGAAACATCATACCAATATTATAATAAACTCTTGTGATAATGGAACGCTTGGTCAAGAACCAACTGAATGTAATGTACCAATGGTAGGATATTTTATGGCGTTTGCTTGTGCTTTGACCTTTGTCCCAGCTGGGCAAAACATGAGGGGCTATTAACATCCATGTTATGGGTAGGGTTGGGGGATGACGAAGGTCCGAAAGGGTGACCGGGATTGTATTCCGAAGCATCATCTCATCCTCCCTCCCCAAGACTTCGATGAAAGATTCCTGAGACATTCTAGACGAAAATCATCTTTGGATCTACGCAAGGCTTTAAGATTTTAAGGGGGTCTGCGTTTGTCATTGCAGGTTTCGCTGTTCCATTTGTTTAGCTCTAACCGCCAGGGGAGGTGCCTGGATGAAAAGTCTCAAACATGGAGGCGATCTCAACCACAAAAAGGCCCCGATGGAAGCGCGCAAACCTGACAGCCCGGTGGAGCTCCTTTTTCATTTCACTGACTAAGAATATACATACAAAACTGCGTGACAAAAATTCCCTCTTCCTCTCCTTTTTACTACAATGGATGTGTGCCCGAGAGGGGCTTAGTGCGGAGTACTGATAACATAAACCGTACACTATAGAGCAATATACTACCCAAGTGCAAGGGCAAGCTTTGAGTGCGATATGAATTTCCAGCCTTAATCTCTTGTAGAGTCGTAGCGGCCGCTGAGGCGACATTGCAAGTTGACGTTAGGTGCTTTTAGGCCCGGGTGAGGTGGTGCCTGGGTGGAGAATGAAGAACAACAAGGGCACGGAGAGAGTTGCATTCGACCCCATCGGCCGTTTTTCAGGTCGCATCAGCCACACCCCTTTGCCGATTCGAATCCTGTTTCCAACGAGAATTACTGGAATACCACACTCCTCTCGCAGGCAGCAGAGACGTGAGCAGTATCAATTTAAATTGATAGGGGACCTTTTTTTTTTTTTTTTTTTTTTTTTTTTTTTTTTGGTTTTCAGACACTACCTGGCGACCCTGTCCGCTATACGCCATGTTTCTCTTGTTTGCGCTCGAACCCTGACGGCGACGTGGCGGTGAACGACATGGATAGTTTGAACGTCGCAGAAAAAGCCTGGTAACAGACCCTGATGATTCCCAGCATTTTTCGGAAATTTTTTCTGTTCTCCCCACACGCGCGCAAGGAATCAGTTTGTAAGAGCGCAAAGTTTGGCAATTTTGGCAGGCAAAGACAGGTTTCTTACGGGTTGTAGGCAGCACGCTGAGTCGAGAAATGGCACAGTCTGACTAGGCCGTCGTGGCTGAACACGGACACAGTGCGGGTGGACCCCAAGAGCCGGCTAGTGAAGCCAAGCCGTCAGTTATCGACATGGAGCCTGCCTGATGGAGGAGGGGAGGGGGCCAGGTCCATTTTGCATTGGGTCTCCACACCAGCTTTTTCCTTACCTTGCCCTAGTGCGATTCTGCTGCCGGGTGCCGCGACATTTTTGGGTTGCTTTTTACTTTTCCTCCCACTCTTTTTGTCCTCTCTAGGGACAACAAACCTGCCGAATCAGGCCGGGGAGGTAACGGCAATGCTGCAAGACTAGCAAAGCGCTTCATGGTCCATGCCGCCTGTTCTGGGGTTTACTGGACCTCTTTGCAGGTGCCGCAATCATTAGTGCATCAATCCTTCATCATCGACATCATCGCTGCTGACAGTTTCAATGGATCCCCCCCTCAATAGGGCTGGTCTTGCAGCCGTAAGTAGTAAATGCTGATCGTTTGACCGTTTGAAAATTTCCTTACTTCCATTTCTTTAGCTTTTCCTGGCGCTTTAGTACGGAAAAGTCTTCCCTGCTAGCGGGCCGGTGCCACACCGCGCCTGACGCGACGCGATTGACATCACTCGGAGGTTTGTTCAACGACATGACATCGGAGCTTTAGCAACGAACCTCCTATAATAGCTTAGCTCGTCGGAACAACCGCCGTCCGAGCGCCCTTTTGTGAAAGCATTTTTTTCAGACAGAGCAGAGCCACACCCCTAATATCTGGCGGATCCAGTCTCCTGTGTCTATGCAATCAATACTCATGAATGGGAAGGATTGACAAGAAGATGTGGAAAGCATAAAATTGCGTCAAGTTCACCGGAAAGTTAGCGTTGGGACACTAAAACAAAATAAAGACGTCCGAGCTGGATGATGAGAAACCAACAGGGGAATAAAATTGTGAAAGCTCCCCCGAAGTATAAGGCGACATGCGCTGTACGCATCAGTGCAGCGCCTGCAGCCGCACAGACAGAGGTGCCACAGAAGTTTGCGGCCCTGCTTCTGTGGAGCTCTTCCACGGCCGGTCTGGTCCTTAACCCGACTCGAGGACAAGTGACAGAAAGAGCTCCTCCCCCCATCGAGCT
Source organism: Pyricularia grisea (assembly GCF_004355905.1). NCBI lineage: Eukaryota > Fungi > Ascomycota > Sordariomycetes > Magnaporthales > Pyriculariaceae > Pyricularia > Pyricularia grisea. The sequence goes on along the minus strand of NW_022156719.1, from coordinate 2,498,903 downwards.
TGCCTTGGTTGGGTTGCCAATACGCTCGTTCTGGGAGCCGTGTCCACAATAACCTAATACAATGTGCAGGGGCCGTTCGACATCCCACTTTGCACAAACTTGTGCTGGGACCCTAGTCTGACAGCTGTCATGGGTCAAATAACCAGTACTAGTACAGACCGGACCCCTGCTCCCGGGTGTTGCTGCACCGAAATCAGGGGATCAGGAGAGTAATTGGTACCTAAGGGTACCTGACCTGACCTGACCTGGTGGAGGACCAAGGACCTGCCCGGCTGTCCCGCGACGGGACTTTTTTTTTATTTTAAATTTTTTTTATGTCTACACACACCCACCACTTCAGGGCCCCTGTCCTTGCATAACATTTCGTACCGACTTACCGAGCTAGCTCCAAAGAGCCAGCAGCAATGAAGGACTCGAGATGGACAAATGGCCCAATCCACACCACCCAACACCACCTCCCCGCTGCTCATCCTTTGCACGGCGACCTTGTCGAACATGCCTGTTTCCCCATCAAGGCGTCAGGGGTCTGTCTGCCCTTGTTCGGGCGGGCATGCTTTTATCCCTCCTCCAAACACGCACACGTTCATCACCAAGGAACAAAGAACACCACACAAGAAACAGCAGCATGCTGGTATCGGATTTATGCGCCCGACTGGCTCCGCCCTGTTTGACGACTCTAATTTTCCATCTTCTCGTCATCTGCATCTATCAGCTGGCGAGTAGTTTAATGGTAGACCTAGTAGGCCGTACCTTGAAGGAACAAACAGAAGCAAGAAAAAAAAAAGAGAACATCCATCCACGTAACCCACGCATTCATTGGCACTTTTTTTAACTCAGATATCACTCCATACCACCGCATTCCACAAAAAAATAACAAGTCGCACGCCCAGAGCAAAAGGCCTCACACTCCATACATATCATTAGCACTAGACCTTGTTTAATAAGCCACAGCCCCAATCCGGGGCCTTGCGACAACCACACACCCCCCTAGCCGGCAAGACTTCGTCGTCCGCCCACACCAGGCCGGCTCCCGACTGGGTTGTGGTGCTGGTTGTTAATCATAGCAAAGGCGGCTCCAGTCTTAATACGACGGCTCTCCATATGCTATTACAACACTGGCGATATAACCTATCTACCCTGTCCTGCACTCTGCTCCCCGCCCAAACCAGACCAAACTTTCAAGCCCATATCCATTGACCATTCCCATCTCATCTCCAATTCTGTGACCGGTTCCCGCAATCCCTCCTTGAACCGCGTTTCTTTTATTCTGCTTATCATACCGGCGGCATTGTTCTGATCGCCGGGTAATCGACACTGCTCTTCTTCTCATTCTCTCCTGCGACCACAATCGACCACTTCTCTGAAACCTTGTAAACAGTTTTTCGAAAAAAAAAAGACGCGTCTCGAATACAGCCGCGGAACGAAGCCTCGCTTCCGGTCATATTTGCAGAACCCGCATCGTGCTTCCGCAATCTTTGTCGCCGTCTGCTCTCACTCGCGAGCCAAGTCTAGCCTGGGCGTGGACTTCTGAAGCAGCCGCATACGCGCTCGACTGGGGAGAGCTACGCTGTTTTAGGGACCGGAACTTGGTGGCCAAGACCAACGACGTCGTGCGATTCCCTTCTCGAACTCGATTCGGAACGACGACAGACTTGAAAAGGCTAGGTTCTGGCTCAGGAATTAGCTTGTCGCCGGCGCGCGAGAAATTTTTACTGAGAGCGCAGGAAGCGCGGAGTCCAAAAGAACTTGCCAGAAGTTGCGGCGCATCCAACTTCATCCCGGCGCTTGAACACGAACTTGCAATCACGTCTTGTCGTTGACCAGAAAAAAAAGTGAGACCCCACCTCCGAGATCGCCACCACCCGGATTTTCAGGCAGTCCAACACCTTCTCGACGTTACCCGCGATATATTGAGCACGTGGTAAACCTGCCGCAATCTCGGCCCAGTCACACCACACGCGCATAATCATCTAGCGAGTACCTGATAGATCCGGAGCTCTACTCAGGGTAAAGTCGAACATTCGACTTGAACTGCAACATAACAACTACCTGGAAGCCCTCACGATATTCTGCTGGGTCGACTGGCAAAATACATCATACTTGCCTGCAGAGAGACAACTAGCACTGCGCAGGTAGTATCCTTGACTGTTGGAGACGTGCTGCGTGCGCTTTGCCTTGGGCCACCAAATCCAAAGCACGACGAACTAGTAGAAGGAGGGCAGCATCACGGAGATAACACTGGACGATACTTGTCCGCAGCCTCTTGTACTTGTAATTGTACTCTTTGGCATTATTATCAGGTGAGCAGCTTCTTCTTTTTTGTCGCACATCCTCTCCTCGCTTCCCCTAGCCCCACCTAGAAGCTCAAGGGCCTTAGCCCCATAGCACAACGCTTGATGATCTACGACGGAACCAAGACCAGCCGGGATCTGCCTCCTCTCTACTACGAAGTAGTATCCCAAACCGGTCAAGTTCAAACGATGAAGTCTAAAGCAGCTTCAAATATCTCAATGCCTCTTTCATCCGAATGTGTGCCAGGTCTTGGCCGACAGTGGAGGCATCGTGGCTATGGTCGGCGTCATCATGCACCAAGATTTACCGTACCCGGGGTCGCAACTTCCGCTGTCTATCAGCCATTGTCACTTTGTGACAGAGGCTCCCCGTCTGAACATCATCCTCCCCTTACCCATGTCTCAACCTGAACAAGACCCGCCCAGCTGTCAGTTGCTTGCTTTCCGAGACAAGTGTCCGAGAGGCAACAATGAATGGCTTGCCTGATCGAGTACCATTATTTCATGCCCTCTGGTTCTTCGTCTGAACATTCGTACGATTAACGCTGTACCAGATTATCAATCTTGCTGATTCTCGCTTCGACATAAACCCCGCGAAGATCTACAACTCAGGCACATAAGTTGTTGGGCGACCCAGAAACTTGAAAGGCTTTAAGCGACTTAACCTACATTTTGGGACCATATTGCAATAGCTACGTTGTCTGTTTGTACTTGTACAACCATTGTAAGTGATATATCCCGCCGGGATCTAACCGATATTGACCTCATCGGACCAGTCCCATACAGGCTTCTAACAAGCACACATCAACTAACCTTAGCAAGTTTAATCAACAAGCAAGAAAGCCGAGACTGTCAGAAACGATACTGTCTCGACCACACTTCCGCAACTGCTACAGGGCAGTATCCATAAGCGCCTAGACATACACGATTATTACGCCCAACGGTGGACTGGGATGCGATAATATACGTCAGAGTTGCTCGGGCTTTCTTTCTCGGGAAAGAGGATACAAAGCAAACATAAACAAGCTGTACCGCGACTATTCCATCCTCCACACTGGCTCTTATGTCGCTTCCGAGCATTGGGTCCGTAGGATCGGACAGGATGGCAGCATACATGCACGGGCAACAAGTTTATACAGGCCAGTTTGGCGACCCAAACTTGACACCACCGCAGTCGGAAACACAGATGTCAGCCCAAGCATCTGCACAAGCGGTGGGACAAGAACCGTGAGTACCTTTGCACTATCCCGAATAACCACATCCAGGGCGGATCAGTAGAGTAGCCTCCGGATGACTGACACAGCTGATGCGCTCAGGGAGTCCGACTATAAACTCGTAATACGCCAGGAGCCTCAAAGAGCTCGGGTTGCACAAGGGAAGGAGAAGGGTGAGTTATTGGCAACGTAGCACAAGGTGTGAGGTGATCCAAAGTTGTACTTGGAGCTAAACCGAGTATAAGGAACAGACCGAAAGCCGATCGACCCCCCGCCCATTGTCCAGCTAATTAGGACAACTCGGAGCGACCCTGCTCAGATATATCTCCAAAGTAAGTTGGCACACACGAGGCTGACGCCCGGGAGCTGTAAAAGCTTGTACTAACTGTCTTAGGCCCTTATTATTTTATGGCCTGCACGTTAATCAAAGGGAGCGATGACGACCCCGATCCAAACCCGAATTCGATGCTGGGCACATTAGTTTCCTCGCTTCACAAGCTCCGAGACCTCAACAATGAAGACGGCGGGTTCTTCATCTTTGGCGACCTCTCGATCAAAATCGAGGGGGTGTTTCGTTTACAGTTTACTCTGTTCCAGATGAAGGATTCGACGTGCGTTTTTCTGGACTCTGCTACGTCACAGCCCTTTACAGTCTATCCCCAAAAGAACTTTGAGGGAATGGCCGAGTCGACCTTCCTCACGAGGTCCTTTAGCGACCAAGGCGTAAGGCTACGGGTTAGGAAAGACTCGAGAGCAATGACCACGCGCAAGAGGAATCATCAACACGCCGAGGTTGCCAAGAAGCACTCGGAGTGGGACAGGAAGCAGACATCGGCTGTATCCCGGCACAGCAGCATCAATGAAAACGATAGCACACCGACGGATGCGCGCGGACCGGGGTCTTTTGCTGCCACCGGTAGCAGCGGGTATTACGATCAGCACCGCTCACACTACGGCGAGACGTACGGTCACGACAATTACTACGGCGCGGGGCGGTCAGTCAAGCGCGCGAGGCACGAGGTCAGCCCGGGGCAGTATGCGCTACCTGATCTTCCCCAACAAACATACGCCACGAGGCAACCCACCTTTTCGGACTCGGTCGCGTCCATGACTATGCCGCCCGTGACTACGGCGGCACCATCACTGGCGGGCATTAACCCAATGAGTAGTCACCATGGGTACACGGGATCCGCGCATCCTGGTTTTGCGCCTCATCGTATCAACACCCAGGTCGGTGGGTCGCATCTGGCTCCCCAACCTCACTCGGCCATTGCCTCGGTAACCCAGGGGTACCAATCTCCCAGCACGCACCATCAGCCCCATCCACATACGGCACACCCAGTCAGCGGCCAGGCCTACCCATCTCCTTCTCCTCGCCAGTCACCGGGCACCGCGCCGAACTATCACTACGGCTCGCACCACTCTCAACAGACGCCCGTGTCGCTTGGACTCGAGACTTATACGTCGGCGGGGGTTGTCGGGATGCCAGGCCCGGGTCAGCTGGTGGGCACCTCGGCTCCGAGCCCACATCTTGGACAGGGCTACAGGCATGGTATGGTGAACGAGCCTGGGGCTTGAGTGGGGGCTTGTTCATCGGTAGAGAGCCCGGTTTCGATTCTTGAACACCAATTCGGGATTAAAAACTTTAGTTTGGCATGTCACTCTCTTGTCGAAAGGGAATCACCTACTCGGCAGAGATCTTGAAGCGCATTTGTGGATCTGTGGAGTTTTTTGGGGGGGAAGGAGGGTTGCTTTGTCTTTTTATTTTGTCCTTCACTTCATCAGCTCCCGTCGAATGTAGAGGTTGGTGATCCTGGTTGAAATACCTTGGGTACTGCTCTCGTTTGACTCGAAGCTTTATTTCTGGTATACATTTTAAGGCATCTAGCACACATATGGGGAGGAGGTCATGGGCTTGTCGTCATTGATGTTCTGCAAAATACCCCCTTTTTTGTCACTTGGTGGGCAATTCTTAGAAACGTTTCTTTTCTCACCTTTCTTTTCTCATACATAGTTTTTTTTTTTCACCCCCTTGTTTTAAAAAAAACTCCAACTCGACTATTAACATTCTTATCGCCTGAAATGTGTTGGTATGAACATTGGATTGACTCTACTGGCTCAAGATGCGAAGCTAACCACAGTCCGGTCTTCAGTGATTAAACGAGGCCACAATGTCACTAGGTATTGTCACGATTCTAACCCTGTGGTTGCTTTAGCGCTTCCTTTGTTTGTCCCGAGGCTCAGAATAGCCGGTGGTCCAGTCACGCGCCTGTTTGTTTGTGTCAAAAACCCCCCAGAGATGAAAAGTCCAAATGCAGCATCCACCCGCGCCTCTCGACCCATTTTACATATAAGAACCGTCATAAAAGGCTGCGCTGCGATGACCACTACCTAGAATCGAATCGATGCCGACGGCCGACCCCAGCTGCTTCGAAAAGGAGGCGCGCTGTCCCTGCGACCCGGCGCCCGAGTTGCGGTACTCGCCAAACAGGACGTTGCTGATGCGCTCGTCGCCCGTGTTCCACGTCTTCCACCCGGCCGAGTTGACGACCTCGGTCATGGCCGTGTTCTGGAACACGACGCGTGCAAACTCGCGCCACGGTCGGCCGAGGTAGTAGGCACCCTTGGGCACGGTCTGGCCCGATGCAGCGGCGACGTTGCAGTTGTTGAAGACGTAGTAGGACGGGTTGCTGTTGTCAAGACGGCCGTTTGCTGCGGGGGGTGAAGTTAATTTGGTCTAGTGTCAGTCATTTGACACAAAAGACAGAAGAGACAATGGTTATTACTATGGGGGGCGGGGGAAACATACCGGTGATGTACCCAAGAGACTTGCCCAGGACCCTCACGTCGTTCTTCTCAAACCATGCGGCGGCGTACTGGCCAAAGACAAAGTCGGTGGCGCCCTGGACCAGACACCTCGCGTACAGCTGCTTGCCCTGGTTGGCCAGCACCGTGTCCTGGAAGCCGGTGAATCGGCAGCCGTAGTATCCGCTGTCGGCGTAGGCGCTCAGGGCGACGGCCTGGCTTCCCTCGCCGTAGCTGTTGTCGACGTTGACGTTGTACAGCTTGAAGTTGGCCGCCTTGACGCGCAGGGTGGCCGTCTCGTCGTTGGATAGGCCGTCCTTTTGCGACCTTCGCTGCGTGATGAGCGCCCCGTTGCCGTTGTGGCTCAGCGTGTCGGTCGAGTAGCCGTATATGGTCAGCTGGGCCTTGCGCGCCGGCACGAGCACCTGCTCCTGGTACGTGCCGCGCTCCAGGAAGATGCACTGCGTTCCCGACGCCGTCGTAGACAACGAGTTGACCGCCTGCTGGATGCTGGCGCCGGACCGCACCGTGATGCAGCCGGATGGCGCGCTGGTCCTGGATGCGCCCAGGGCTCCTGCCGCGAGGGACAGGATGGCTAGGGTGAGAGAGACCATTGTGGAGAGGGAATTGTCAAGTCGGTAAGCCTGGTGGGGAGCCGGAGGGAGGAGGGCGGAGGCGCTGGGGGAGGATGAGGGTGAGGTCCTCTAAGGATACGTGCCCCATGCCGGAGGTGGCGCCTCGCTGTTAATATATCTGGAGGATAAGTGAGAGCATCTTGAAAATGCCAAGGCTCTGTAGATTATCGCAGCAACTTGAGGTACTTTAGCCCTCGTCGCTACCAACAAGATCCCACCCACACGGATCCATTTTTCATATCATTGTCGAAAAGATCGGTACCTGATCTTGGTGATTTTCAAGGTCTTTGATGCGAACAAAAAGAAAAGAAAATAGTTGGAGATCCACACCCATTGTTGTTAAGGACCCCCCTTTTGGCAGGTCTTATTTCTTGTTGGTGGAATAAAAAGCCGTCGGACTGCACTCCTGCCAGGGGTTCGTCTCAGGTCCTGTGAGCAAGTCTATCGGTAAATTGTTGCGGGGATTTTGTTTCTCTCCAGGTTTAATTTTCCCGCCCATATGATTGTCTACATCGTTTTCTGTCAGCTTGCATTACAATAGATACCAGTATTTTTTTTTTCTCTCTCTTTGGCAGAAATGATTTTTCGGCAATATATATATATTTTTCTCTGCCGTTCGGTCTAGCGGCATATCCTTTTCAGGGAAAATTGAGGATGCAGATGCTATATAACCTGCCTGCCTAGTCTGGAGTTAGATTAGATCTCCAAACGCAATTGCCCGGGAACCCGCCTGATGTAGTTTCCGCCAATACACGCGAGGAAGCCGCATTAGGCCCGGCATTGGGCTAAGAATTTTGGGACGGAAGGATCGGCGAATATGCTTAAGTTGTCCAAAACAGTGGGATGGGTACTCCGGTTCTAGAAGCTTGCATCATTCATTCGTGCAAAAAAAAAAAAAAAAAAAAAAAAAAAAAAAAAAAAAAAAAAAAAAAAAAAAAAAAAAAAAAAAAAGCCCACATGTGTAGGTAGGCTTTGCTTTCTTATTGTGCTTGGCTGGCTAGCCAAGGTGACTAGACTGTCTACATCAGTATATCTGAGTCCTTGCCAAGTAACCTCGGCATAATAAGCATGTTGACCTGCTTTCCCTCCTGCCCTCCAATCTCATCTCCCACAAAATTTTCTCATTCACTCTCCCATAAACTAGTTCCCACGGTACGCCATTTGTGTAGACGCACTTTATCAAGGGCGACCAGGGATTTCCTATACTTCGTCGTCATGGATGACTGCCAGTTTTCAATCCTAACGCTCACCCAAGGTTGTGTGGTGTGGGAAATGCCAATAGTTGGTCGGAGATTTAACCAATATCGCCGTGATTTTGATAGCAATCCGAGGCTTTGACTTTCACAAGCGTGATCTTTGCGTGGTTGGACCGCGACTTGAGAAACAGCAAACTTTGTGGAAAGCACCAAGCTGTTGGGAAAAGGCTAGATTCCATCCGAAGATGATCGGTAAAGTCAAGCTGTTCAGTAAAACCATCAGCGTCAATCGTGTAAGATCTGTTGTGCAGCAAATTATCATCCCACAGTCGTGTATACCCAGTGATAATTAAGCCGTCGTTAATATTGAGCACAAACCCATTGGGGGTTGATCACCCTTGACTCTAGCGTGTCCCAGTCGATCGGCTTGAAGTTGGCCTTTTCGACCTAAACAGCGAGCTGCTTTAGCCAAAGTTCTTTTCCCCCAGCTTGCTTGCTTCCGTCGCCATAACTCTCAGGTGCACGGGAGTAATGTTTGTGTCTCGGGCTCGGGCAGCGAGGGTGAGTCGTCGGACCAATCATTGTCACGTCTCTTGAAGCCAGTGAAGTACATATTATCCGGGAATTGGTTGCGTCTCTCCTACCGGCTGGCTCTACGTTATGGTATCGAGGAGGTTAAGGGTTCACCCAGCACGTAGTATACCCAAACACTTTTCACTTTAGGCATCCCCCTACTTTTTGTAAGAATCTCAAAAGCTCAAGGTTGCAACCCAAGGTAACCAAGACAGGGAACTTATGTCCAGCGCCTACAATCTGAACGCTATATAATGATACACTGATTGATCGCTCCTTGACAAATTATTGTCACAGAATGACAAGCTCACAACGCCGATGTGAGGGAAAGCAACTAGGTAGGTACTGTATGCTTTTCCCACACTTGACACGCATGCAAGTGCTGCTCCACAAGACCAGTAAGTAATTGGGTAAGGTACTTACTTAAATTATTTCTATGGCGAACAGCTTCTCATACGATTCGGAAACATCGTAACTGGTGCATTTTTGGATCATGGCACTTACTGTCTCCAGCTAGAAAATCTGGAGTATTCTGAGCCACGGTGCGATGTAAGCTGGGTCAGCGACGTAGACAAGTGTGGCCAGAACGTATGGCCATCTTATAATATACCGTAGCTGATGCGTCGAAAGAGATTGTGACTTTGTTGGTTCAATAGTTCTAGAAAATCATGCATGTACCAATGGGCACGCTGGCGTGCTTGTCTGCGTCTAGCAAGGCCTGGCAATTTGCACTTGAAGATGTGTGGTTCGACGCGAAGGGCTACCCACCCAGCTCGAACCAATTCAGCGATAGGGAACGTTCCCATTAATCGTAGTCAGTATGTCAACCGCGTTTGGCAGCGTTCAGTCTTGCGATGAGTCGCCGACTCACTTGGAAGCACCGCCCTGGAAGGATAATGCTCGAAAAGCAAGTCATAGAAGTCATAGAAGTCAAGAACCAGAGGCAAGAAACGGACAAGCAACAAGGGGGCTTCCGACACAGAGCAGCAAAAAAGGGGCAGATACTCAACGGGACTGGAACTACGCAGTCGCCATTCCCTCACGACGATCTTAGCAGCAATTCACAGGATTTCGGTCAACAACTGATATAACAACTGCTAGTCAAAAAAAGGGTTACCTACCGCTGGCATTACTATGTTCTTCCATATCCCTGTTTGTTTTGCTTACTTCCCCTTCTACTGCTGCAGTGAACGCAAAAAAGGTGTAATCGTGAGATAGATACGACAAAGGGATAGATGAAGGGGACGTAGCAGAGAAGGAGAGAAAATAAAAAAATAAAATCGATTTTGAAGAGGGCAGGTAGAAAGGATAGTGAGGAGAGCCACAAGAAAAGAATGTGCAAAGCCCGTTAAAGAAAGCACCAATAAATGAATATCTTGCTTCTATAGCAAAACATAGAGATAATATCCAAGGCAGTGATATTTACGGTGATTCAGTTTCGTGTCGTCAGCCACCTGGGAGATCATTCCTGACTGGCCTAAAAGGCTGACAATTATGTCGGAGGCCCTCCAAACGCCGAGTATATGTGACCCCACAGCAAAAGGGTTGCCATTTGATGCCTGCAATTGAGTGGCTCCTTAGTTCAGAATTCGGTATGAGGTAACACAACGCCATGTATCACTCGGGTTCTTTTTGGGTGACAAACTGCCATCATTGGTCAAAAGTATTGAGCCTATTGATATGTCTGCATTTGTTGGCAATCTGCTGTCCACAGGTGCAGAAAGGCATTCCTGCACCAACCATGCTTGGCGCTAGTTCATGTTCACTTCGAGAAAGACCTATGGGTTCATAAAACACAACAAACTTCCCATCTTCTTCTTTATCGTCTACATCTGTCCGACCTCCACCTTCCTCTTGGTTCGATGTTTTGTGGCGACCGGACTTTCACTCGACGTGTTAGCATTTAGTTTCTAGCTAATCTGTTGCCTTTGCCTGCGGATGGGAAAGTCGGCTCACAACATAACCTTGCACTTGTTCATCAGCTTTACAGCAATGGCCTCTAAGCCAGTCTTGGAAAGCCTTCCAGGGATCCAAAAATGGCCAGAGGAATTCAAGGATGTAACTGTCTTTTGTGGCAGCGAAACCTTCAAGCTGCACAAAGCTATTTTTTGCTCCAATTCGCAATACTTTACCAAGGCCCTCTGCGGTGGGTTTGAGGTACGTTAAAACCCAAATACGTATCGTTCATATGATGCTTGCTCTAACAGCCGCCCTCAACAGGATGCAGAGAACAGCGAGATAGAACTGGCTTCGGAGGATTCAGAGACCTTCGAGCGCCTGGTTCAGTTCTGCTACTCTGGTACATATCTTGATTGTGCAACGAAGTTCGAGCAAGAAAGTCAGAACCATGGCTTTGGGGCACACTATCTATCACCCGCAGAACTATTTGCCAAGTATCAATCATTGCCAGGACTTTTGGGGGCCGCAGGACCATCCTTACCAAAGGGTCAGTTTCGGCAATGAGTCTATTGCAACTTCTCAAAACACTGGTCAAGTCTAACAGAATATGTAGCGAAAACCGAGGTTGGCGCCAAATCTCTCCGCGAGCAAGACGAAATAACATTCCCCGCATCGCCAGGAGCCATGGCCGCAATTGAACGCTCTATTCTAATCGCGGGCAGGGTTTATATAATGGCTGAAATGCTCCTGATGCCAGCGGCAAAAGTCCTAGCTCTGGAAAGGTTCCGCGCCGGGGTCGATGATATTATTAACGCGGACCTCCCAGGCTTTGCTCCAACATCCGAGTTGATTGAGCTTATCGACAACTTGTACACAAATCTACTGGATACTGACGTTGCGGTAAAAGAGCCCATCTGTCTTCTGATCGCATTGAAGCGGTTGGAGCCCAAGTTTTGGGACTCAGTGAGCCCGATGATGAGAAATAATGGTGCTCTTGCTGTCGGTGTCACAAATTATATCAACCTCCTCATTCCTTCTAATATTATCGTCGTCAGGACCCCATCCAAAAGTTCCAGTCAGACTCAGACGTCTGAACGGTCTATTCTGCAGAAGCCGACGGCACAGATGCGCCAAATGTGGATGGAGAAAGAGCGCAAGCAATGTGGTTAGCTTGTTTGACTGAGTGAAGGAATAAAATGGCCTAGAGCAAATGCACTACAGCAGCTGGAAGAATAGGAAATTGAAATTGTCGCTGTAGCAAATGATCAAGTGTGATTCATAAGCAGAATATTGTGTGCTTTATAGGAGTCAGCGAAATATTAAAATGGACGAAACGTAGCAATAGCAGCAACTAAATACTTGACTAGCATGTGTGAGACTTTAGCTTATAGCTTAACCTACTCACTTACTTGACAAATACAATATCAAAAGCGGCCTCAAAGTACACCTGCCAAGAAATACCATAAACATGTATTCTGTGCAAGCTAGAGGCTGTGGGTTTCGCACCTCGTTCATCTGGTCAAAGGTGATAACCGATGCGCGTTTTGATCATTTGTGCTCTGAAAAAATGACAAAACGGTCCCATTCTTGTCACTCTGCGGTTTTCAAGTCAGGAAAATACCGGAAAAGAGTTATCAGTTGCTATTTCAATACTTGAAGCGTGCAAGATGCGCAGCTGACAACACTTTGATACAAATCCAAGCCAAACAGCCAATACATGGCGAGAGAACGAAAGTCCTTCAGAATCCTTGTTTTCTCCACACTCCTCTCAAAAATGAGCCTTGATTCTGTGACCGAGAAAGACCCTTGTGTTTACTTGATTTTTCTCGGGACAGGACACAAAAGGTCTGTCCGACACAGCCTCGCTCAAACCAGTCAAACTAGAAGCTTGTAAGGTCTACATCTTCTCAAGTTACCAATGCGAGCTGACTTTGTAGGCTGGCTGTGTTTGGGGACGGCGGCCTATGATGATGACGGAATCAGGCGTCGGCTTCGGTGTCGGCTTCGGTGTCGGCCTCGGCCTCGGGCTTGCCCTTGCCTCCCTTGGGTCCCTTTGGCTTATGAGGCTTCTTGCCCTTGTGGTGGTGCTTCTTCTTTCCGCCCTTCTTCGGGGGCTTCTTCTTGTCACCGCCCTCGACCTCGGCCTCATCACGAGCGACGATGGAGTCCGCCTTCGACAGTCAGTAAACGGGCAACAACACGAGAGCGGAAAAAAAGGGGGCTATCAGGGGTTTCATACCACGTCGGCAACCGGGACAGCCACGACGGGGGCGGCGAGCACAGCAAGAGCGCCCTGAACGTCCAAAAAAAGACCTTGTCAGCTACGAGATTCACCCGAGTTCCTTGACCATGACACAACTGGGGAATCTATTGAGACGTGGGGGGAGATATTACAGCAACGCGGCAGGCCACGGCGGTCGGGCCCTGCGGTGCCTGGAAGGCGGCGGCAGAGGAGGCCAGAAGGCCTGCGAGGGCGAGCTGCATGACGGTGGGGATCTGCATGATGGGCAAGTGGCTTTTTGTCGTTCGAATCAAGTTGAACGGTGAAGCTTTCCAAGGGCAAGGATTGAAGTCTGATGGAAGAAGCAGAAGCGTGGACAACTCCGATGGCCTGAGGAAAGAAGAGAAGGGAAGGAGCAGGCAGTTCTGGCATCGCCATGATGTTTATATAGACGTTTTCTTTTTCCCTCGCGGCGGTGACGTGATGAACATTGTGAAATATCACAACATGGTGCTCCTAGCGATTGACTCCCAAGGTGCAATCCGGCCTCGGCGGAACGTCTCTATCCAGGTCCGATGTTGCAACTGTCGTCAAGCATGCACAATATTCCATCTGCAGGTCCTCAGATGACCAGACAATATGGATAAAGTCATAAAGTCAGGCCGCAATGAAGTCAAAAAGATTATCGGAGTACTGCATTGCATGAGGCTGGCAGAGATTTTCAGTTAAATATAATGATGAGCGGTCGAGGACGCGCGGCCAACGGGACGGGAATAATTACTCAAAAGTCTACGGCCGTCCTGATCCAAATTTGCCAAAGGAGAAACGTGGGGATGAGAAAGGCGTCACAGGTTGGACGTCTGTTGTCCTTGTCGTGACCGACTGTTGGTTCCAAAAGAAGCGAGTATACATCTTGAGGCGTTGAGAGTATTGAAAGGTAGCGTGATAATAATGCCAGGTCAAGGCACGAGCACGCCCAGAAGCTGTTCTGGTTCTTGAACACAATGCTGCCATGTTCGATCCATCTATCAACAGCCATCCTGCCGAATAGCCGTGTGGAGTGATTTATTGTTCGGCAACATTAAGGATATTGATGGGCGATGATTCAGTTCAACGCACAGCATCGAGATGTCGACATAGGCCCTTGGTTTGAGGTGACAACGACCATATTGAGTCGGAGAGAACGGAATAGGTGACCAAGATTCCACCTTTCGGTCTCGTAAGAATGTAGAATATTTCTGCATGGCATCGTGACCAATCCGGGAATAGTCTGCAGTGTCGTGGTAAACATACCATGCAGATGGACATTACTAACTGCAACGGCAGACGGCTGAAGCCCGGGGCTAAATATACTCAGCGGAGGCGGCAGAACTGGGTGCTTAAGAACCCGACGATCGGCAGCAGTAATGCGGGGGAAGTAAACACAACGCCGCCATGCTGCTCATATACCCAGCTGGCTGCAATGAAGGCGCAATACCGATCCTAAGTCAAATGGTAAGACACTTCCAGAGCAATCGATGCCAAGACACGGATGAAAGCAGCTACCGAGATGTCAGTTTTGCAGGTAACAGCCTTACCCCGAATAGCCCGTGTCGCCCAGTCCGGGAAAGGCTAAAAGATGTTCATCATCTTGAAGGACTAGCTGGACCCCTTTTGGCTGAAAACTAAGTGGCGGACTATGCCGCGTTAGTTAGCAAGTATAGCAAGTACTTTGCAAAGTTGTCAATGAGGATATCGTACGTCCGATTCTCACCGGGGATTTGATGACCAGCAGCAGTAAGCAGGCCATAACGAACTGCCGTTCGGGAAGTGGGGAGCTCAAGGTACTATCGGCAGCTACCGAACCGCGTAACCGGATAATAATGCTGTACTCTAGCTAGTGGAGTCTGCTACCGGGTCGAGTGTGTGCCTTGGAGCCGTGAAAATAAAGGTTTCCGAACCTGGGGTAGGCCGGTGCCAAGCCCGGGATTAACTGGTGAGATGGCCTTATATGCGGACATCTTGATATGGGTACTATTATTCAAAATATGCAACATCGATGCATGGAGCTAATACCATATGCTTCGGCACATTGGGGCATTCTCCTTGGCGGAATTGGCAGCTAGTGGCTTCCGGAAGAATGTCAGTTGCGCGGTCTGAAAGTGAATCTTAATAAATTATCGCATCGCATCAAATTAACACCCGAAAACAAGTTTTTTTTTTTTCAATGGGAGTTGTATCGTCATACCTATGTGGCCCCATGTGTCAATATTTCCAGGGGATGGCACAAGAAATAAATAAATTCGACTCATGTTGCTAAGCCCGAATGCCAATTCCTGAAAGCTGCGCACCGAAGATCTCTACTTGAACAAGTTGAATCTGACGTTCTTTGGCTCTTGGAAATGCGTCTCCGCACTCGTCTACATCGCCGGCTTACCAGGAAATCATACCATATATTGCTCGCGGAAACTTCAAAACGAAAAGAGGGCAGTCTCTGATCCAACGCGCACGTATAAGAAGGTTGGGTTGCTAGATTACTTCTTTCTCGCGACGCGCCAGTCCATCTATAGGAAAAGGACAGTGCAAATACTTGGGTAGTTGGGTAGGTAAGCAGTAGCTATATTCTTCGATTCCATGCATTTCTGACGCGTCAAAGGATATAGTGGCCTCACTATAGATCTAGAAGGACCAGATTCAGAATCGCTTCCATAATATGTACCTAGGAATTTTCAACAAAGCCTTCAGAGTTCGCTGTTAATAATACATTCGCTGCTTATGATGAGCTCACACTCGATGTGGGACTAGGCATGGAAAAGTCCTCGTGATAGTGAACCCTTGTTCCTCGCTTCCATACTTGATCCACCAAGAGTTGGGGACCGTCAGACTGGCTGTTTTCCGAGAAGATGACCAGATCGGCATCAGCTCCGGGATTCAAACTGCCTTTGATCCCTTGCAAGCCCAAGAGAGCAGCTGGCGTGGCTGTAACAGCGTTGAGTGCCTGGGGGATGGTGCATCCACTCCAGCTCAGGAAGTTGTTCACGCATTCGATCAGAGTAATAGAGCTGCCATGGGACTTGGTGTTAGCACTAATCATATTAAGACACCTCTGGCCTCAGATGGGCTTGTTGGAGGAACTGACCTTCCAGCGATGGTGCCGGAGCCTTCCAGGGTAAGCACTGATCCCGTCTTCACAATCCTGCTGCACTGGTCTCCATTGGTCCAATCATAAGTACCGTCTGGCAGACCAACCAGATGCATGGCATCCGTGACCAAGATGAAACCCTCAGGGTGTGCGCTGTACGCTATTTTGATGGTGGTCGGGTGCAAGTGTATGCCATCGGCAATGATGCCAAAATACGGCCGGGGAAGTCTCTCGGCGATACCCAGCACTCCGAAAACGCCCGGGTTCCGGTGGTGGAGCGGGCGCATTGCGTTGAATAGATGAGTAATCATTGTTGCCCCTGAAGCGACAGCCAAAGATGCTTCTTCATAGGTGGCCTCGGTATGGCCAATCGAGTATATAATGTTCCTGTCCTGCAGCTCAGGGATAAGCTCCATCATGCGACCTAACTCGGGTGCTGCTGTTATCATTCGAATGGGTAGACGCTGATTGCCAGTTGTTGATGCAGGTTTGATGTTGTCCACTCCGTACATGGCCTCAAGGTCTTCCATAGTCTTAGCCTCTCTCAAAACATCCACGTTGTGAATGCCATTCTTGGTTTGGCTGATGAAAGGGCCTTCAACATGTGCGCCCAAAGATTCCGCACCATCCTCAGCTGTTTGGTGATCTCCCGAAGGACCAAGGAAGGGAAGGACCTGATATTGGAGGTTAGTTATGAGTTCGATTTTGGTTGAGACTAGATCCAAAATGAAGTACCTTGTGGTAGAGTTCGCTTGTCTGGCTTGTGACAGTGGGAACATAGGAGGTGACACCAGTTTCAACTAGCTTCCGATTGAGTTCCTTAACCTTCTTGCCATAGGACGACATATCAGGAAAGGTCGAAGAGAAGTTGAAGCCATAGGCCCCATTTAGTTGCACGTCTATGAGACCGGGAGAAACGATTCTGCCACCCAGGTTGATGATCTCGTCCGGCAGAACATTATGGTCGTAGAAGACGGCTTGGCTGCGGACAATCTTGCCGGTAACGGAGCTGACCCATAGATCCTCTTCAACTAGAGAAGCGCCGCGGACGAGACGACAGTTGGTGAACTTGGTGATGCCATTTCTGGACCGCTCATGGAGGGTGGTGGCAGCGGGCATAGCTGTTGATTAATTTGCTGACAACAGCAACTATCTTTATTGGTGCTCTGGTCTAGGTTAGAGAACAGGATGACATGAACTGGGTTCGCCGCAAATCAGCGAGGTAAAACCAAATTTATCTGGGATATGGCGGGATATGTTTTCATCGAGCTTGAGAACGAGCGTCCTCTTCTGCCTTTTTGGACCTCCATGAAAGCGATTATGAGGGAGGGCGTAAGTGAAGGTAGAAATCTGTTGGGCATAGGCATAGGCCCGCCCACGTGCGTCCGGTCGCAAAGCCAACTGGGAGGCCCCAGCTGACGTCAAAACTTTGGTGGAAGGGGAGAGAGCAAAATTCTATCCGATCTCTAGTTACGTGATCGCTTCGGGTGCCATGGGTGCAATGGTGAACCAAAGGTGTGGGTTCCGAAAGTGCCGAGACCGATATCACTGAGGACCGTTATTCGTCCGCGCGAAGCGCAAACGGTGCGACGTCGTAATATTTGTCAAAGAAGACCACTTAAACAACACACTCGGTCAACTGCAACCTGAACTGAGACTTAACAAACAAGCTATCAACTCAAAGAGTGCAGTCCCAGTTAGCCTGTGGACTCCATCCAAGGCTACCTACCGCCTGATTGCACAAAACTCAAAACTCGGATGTTCATACTGTGCGGGGTGGGTACGGTACAGGCACAGGTAACCTTAGCTCAACTGCCATTGAGAGCGCGTCCATCGCCGTAATCAAAGGTCGTGCCTGCCTTCTGCAGGTTGCAAGAAAATTTGAGATCATCTTAGTAGGCAACTGCTTCCGGCATAGTCCACTTTCATTATGTAAGGGACTCAAGTGCCCATGGACGCCATACCGGTAGAATTTCAACATGTTCCCTGCCTTGATAAGCTTGCAACATCCACCAGGCACCACATCGAAACGCACATGACACCAGCGCCAGTGGCGTGGAATGGACGCGATACCGGTGTGGGCATGTAACGTTAACGTAACGCCTGTGGAAGGCGCCGACCAATTATTCATGGACCGGACCACAGCAACGCAAGCAAGGCAAGACAGTTATCACACCTCCATTATTTCAGAGTTTCTGTGAGATTATTACGTACCTGGATCCTATGAGTACCTCGCCTACCTAACGCAGCTAATTTAGATAGTTGTACGCACATTGTCAAGTTGAAAACGGGCCGTGGAGCTAAAAACCACAACGTGTCACCCCCAAAAACAACCAATCACCGAGCCGCAAATCGCCTAGCGCTGATGTAAGGACAGCGGCTCTTCCCTGTGCACCCATGTCCCCCACGACCAGGCAATGAATGGCCGTCAAGTTCGGGGAAGCGCCGAGTACCTACGATACTATGCGTGCCAGAGAGTAATGCGTTCGAGCGCCCACAAGTGAGAGCCACCGACCGATGAACCCCGCAATTTTTGCGCCAGCATAGTCTCCCGCTTGGAGCCTGTGCCCCATCTTTCCAACCAGTACCCAAGCAAAGCTTACTACAAGCCAACTTTGGTGGTCAACATGTACACTTGTGTCAATGCCAATCACGATTGATCGTGCACTGGATCTGTCCGTGGCGTCTACGTACCTCTGATTGAATCGTTCCGAGAGCAAGGCCTGTTTGTGTCAGCCGCACGTCGAGCCAACTGAAGGTCTGATCTGCATACGCGCCCAATCTGTTCAAAGCCTTTGCAACGTCCCATAGCCACGGGTACATACCATTCAACGGTGAATACTTGAAAAATAAAAGTACCGTGTCGGACTGGGACAAGTCTGCGTGCACGTGGCCATGGCCAGCAACGACGATGGCCTGGATGCACTATGGCAGGATCTCGATTGGTGCGTGCCTTTAAACTCAAAACGTCCATCATTCCTGTCTTTCAACAAGAGACCTAGCTGACTAGTGGTGGACCTCCACTATCAGGGCCATAGGGCAGATGCTGATTATGGGCTGGGATGGCACCGAAGTGACTCCCCAGATACGCAACTTGATAGAGACTCATCATCTGGGCTCCATCCTGCTCACTGCAAAGAATCTCAAATGTCCGTAAATTCATCCAGTTTATTCTTATTGGACGTTGCCCTTTGAGTCCTTTGCTTTAGGAAGAGTCCCTGAAACGTAGAGATCAGGCCTGCGATTGCAAGATGTCATCATCAAGGAAGCAGCTGCCCTTTGTGTTCACCTGTTTTGGAATTGAACAGCTACACACATAGACCGGCCTTGTCCAATTTTTACTGACATCCAAATCACCCGAATTCCTAGCGGCACATGAAACTGCGAAACTTGTACAGGAGTTGCAGACCATCGCCCGTCAGGCTGGGCACCCCTACCCGCTTCTCATTGCACTAGACCAAGAAAATGGCGGAGTCAACAGTCTTTTTGACGAAGATTATATCTGCCAGTTCCCAAGCGCGATGGGAGTCGCAGCGGCAGGCAATCCTGAGTTGGCCTACAACGTAGCGAAAGCTACCGCAACCGAGGTTTCTGCCGTGGGCGTCAATCTAATCCTAGGCCCTGTTCTCGACGTTCTTACCAATGCTAGATATCAGCCACTGGGTGTAAGAGCCACAAGTGATGACCCGCAGGAGGTATCTCAGTATGGCATCGCTGCAATGAACGGATACAAAGCAGCAGGCGTTGCCACGTGCGGCAAGCACTTTCCTTCTTATGGCAATCTAGATTTCCTCGGGTCCAGTCTCGATATACCCATCATCACGCAGACACTAGAGGAGTTGAGCCTAAGTGCTCTGGTTCCTTTCAGAAATGCAATTGCCACCGGTAGCCTCGACGGCATGTTCGTTGGTGGATGTGGAATCGCCAATCCATCAATGAATGTTATGCATGCATGTCTATCAGATCAGGTTGTTGACGACTTGTTGAGAAACGACTTGGGCTTCACAGGAGTTGCAATCTCGGAATGTCTTGAAATGGAGGCTTTGAGCCACGAAATTGGCGTCAAAGGAGGAACAGTTATGGCTGTTGAGGCCGGCTGCGACCTTGTGCTTCTGTGCCGCGCATATGATGTGCAGCTGGAGGCCATCGCCGGTATGAAGCTCGGCATCGAGAACGGCATCATCACGCGCGAGAGGATCTACACCTCGCTGCAAAGGGTACTACGCATGAAAAGAGGGTGCACCTCGTGGTCCAAGGCATTAAACCCACCTGGGATATCACTCTTGTCCAAGATCCATCCTTCCCATTTGGCTCTCTCCAAACAGGCATATGACAGCTCCATCACAGTCATGAGGGATAAGGATAAGCTTCTTCCTCTGAACAGGTCAATGCATCAGGATGATGAGCTACTACTGCTTACTCCGTTGGTCAAGCCACTACCAGCGTCTGCAGCTACCAAGACACTTCTCAGGTCCAAGGACACATATGAACAGGCCTCGGGTGTCCATGACAAATGGGCACATCGTGACAGGAGCTCCCTAATGAGTGGCGAGGGTGTTTTCCGGGAGTTTGGCAGGTCTCTAGCCCGGGCGCGGCATGGAAAGCTGCTACACACTTCGTACACTGCAAACGGAGTGAGACCAGGTGAGTGTGATCATGATGAATATTTTGTCTCTGACGGCAATTGCGGTTCCCTGTTCGCATTGTACCGCTTGGCGTGATTCTTACCTTGTTCTTGTAACTAGTTCACGAAAACCTCATCGACAAGGCGTCTTGCATCATAATCGTCACGGCCGATGCGAATCGCAACTTGTACCAGGCCGGCTTCACAAAGCACGTCGCAACAATATGTGCGATGCTGCGAGCCGGTGGTCAGAAGAAGTCGCTGATTGTCGTGGCGGTTAGCTCGCCTTACGATTTTGCCATGGATAAGACGGTGGGAACATATATCTGCACCTTTGACTTTACAGAGACTGCAATGCATGCTCTAGTCAGAGTCCTGGTAGGCGAGTTCGCGCCTCATGGGACGCTTCCAGGAACCCTCAGAAAAAGCAAAAAAGTGCTCCAGTCGCGACAGCAGTGGTTGGTTGAGAGCTACGAGCGAGAACGCGATGCACATGGGCTAGATGATCTTATTCAGTCTGTTGCGCGAGCAATGCCCAGCGGAGCCCTTCCAGGCAGCGCCTCAAACCATCTAGCGGCAGCGACTGCAGCTACTTTTGAACTCGCCAACCCGCATGTCGATGAGGCTCATTTTGTGGTACGAAACAGCAGCACCAAGGCCCTCTACGGCTTCTGCTCAACATACTGTGTCCAAGGGGTTGGCATTATTGGCGCCATCTTTGTCGACCCCGCAAAACGCAACGTATCAGTCGGCCGATCGCTGCACCGGAGAGCCTTACGCAGCCTCATGCAGCGGGGAGGCGGTTGCAAAAAGCTCCAGCTGGGAACTTCATTCCCTGGCGTTTTTCTGGGCGTCCCTATAGCTGATTCTCCGCCGTCAGCTTCTGTTGTAGAGCAAGGCGCCACCAGTGCCAAAGCTTGGTTTACAAGCAGTGGATGGGACGTTCAGTTTCCCAGGTTGCTGACAAGTCTGGCCATTGCTGATCTACCATCCTGGGGTGCACCTGAGGGTCTGTTGCAAAGTATCCAACGTGCCAACATTAGCTTTGATCTGATCCACGGCCTCTCAGAGAGCGGCGAGACTGTGCTGGCCCATGTCAGGGCGCATGCTAATCCTGAGGTTCAGGAGCTGTATCGAGCCGCGTTGGAGGAAACCAAAACATGTGGTGTGGTGCGTGCCAAAGGCAACAACGACTCTTTACTGGGTACGGTGGTCATCTCCAGCCCCGGAAGCAATCTTTCTACACACCTCCCGGCATTTGGCAACATTTATGGCGAGGATGCGACGATCGGCGGGATCATCGCGCCGGTATTGTCATCCTCGGGCTCGCACTCGGGCGTGTTGGTTTTGCAGGGACTTGCCCTCATGGGGTTGCGGCAGAACAAGGCACACAAATCATCGCGCAGTGTGTTGAGTTGGGTATACGATGATGCGTTCGAGCCGCTCGTGGCGATGGGATTTGAAGTCGCGCAGCAATTCGAGGAAATCACAAATTCCCTCGACAACGTAAGTTTTAAACCCATTACAGCCCTTTGAGTATTCCTTTTTAGCAACGATTACTGATTACCTACTCTGATGTACCAAGTGGCCCGACTTGACATAGAAAAGGCTGAGTGAGGGAGGTCCTTTTGCCTTTCCACTTCGTTGGCGTATGTCTCGACTGAGTCAAAACACGACCGTTTGCCCCAAACCCACTTGGGATCTCATGTAGCCTCGCATATCAATTTTCTGCACACCATGTTGACTTGCAGCCAGCGTGGGATTCTTGAACCCCCATTTGTTTATTAATTATTATCATCTGTTATATCTGGTCGACCGTCAAAATGCTTCATGTCGCCTAGCGAGGCCTTTACAATTTACCCAATCGTCCATCCATTGATTATATAATGATTTCTTCCGGGGCTTGAGTGTGAGACTCTCGAAAGAGCATCAATTGCAGCTCTGAACAATCTCGGTGACCTGCCACGTTGGGTATGGTCGCAGGCAGCACAATTCTCAAATTTATCTTAGTGTGACTGGTGTAACAGCCAAGACCCAATTGATTCACACAGTCAACTGGGTTGGTCCGACATTGCACAAGTTATGGTCACTTTTGGATAAAATATTCGAGTCTTCCACAAAACCTTTTTCGGGATCTGGATGATCGGAGTCGTTTTCCCATATTAGCTTTTTGTTTTTCTCTTCAAGCCTTTTATAGCACATTCGTCCCTGTAATATTGTTTCAAGACAGCCTTCCTTGGGTAATCGGAGAAATCCACAACACTAGCGGCCAAGACAGGTCACCAAGCCACTGGGAATCTAGGCAGCCGATCGACTTCGGTCCTTCCAGTGACCCCTCGCCAAACTCCCTGACACGACACGGCCGTTCATTGGGCACAGCCTGCCCCTGCTGGCCGTTCTCGACAGCGAATCGTGTGGAGGCGCCCAGACAAGTTGAGATAGGAAAGCTGGGGTAAGCTCCGCCTCTGTTTGATGATTTTTGGTCGGCGTCGCTCCGCACCCGACTTTGGTGGTATTGTATTGGCCCACAGAGAACCCATTCATTCATTCTATTTGGCATTTGCAATTCCGAACCGACGATAAGCTGCAAAACCGATAGCAGTACATTCAAACAACTTTGTTGTCGACAAACTGAGACTGGGTCTGATCAGGACAGAACATAGCAGCAGCATCTACCCAATTTCTGTCCTACCGAATCGCCCAAACCGAAGCTTTCCGACTGGCTGCCCACCGGCTCCGAGTCCTATCTAGCCCGATAGGGCAGAGAAATCTAGAACCAGACATCACGCGCTATCTTGTGACGCAACGGGTCGATCCAGATAGGCCACACCACAGGGCAGAGCAACCTGGTGAATAGGCTATCCTATTGACATCCAGCGGTCAAACAAAAATCGCAAAATATCGACTTCGACAGACTTTTGCAAGAGTTGCTCCCTCTCCGTGAATAGAGGGCCCTTGCCCGCCGCGAGAATTCGCTGGCGGGATTTTTTGGAGCCAGACGACGTCCGCCGCAAGTGGTTTACAATGAGATGGCAACCTTCAACTCGATGGCTCCGCCGGCCAGCGGCGAATCGCTCAGGCTGAATATGAGTACCTCGGGTCCTCAGTCGCTAGGGATGGAGGTCTTTGATTCGGATATAACATTCGACGAGTCTCTGCTGTAAGCGACACCGAATCCCTATGTCGGTATGATGGAAAAGGACGCATAAAATGAGGGTCGGATATATGATACCTCTCCGCGACGAGGAACTATACAGAGCACGGCCGCTAGATTGGGAGCTGACCTTGAAACTTCACTTTGTAGAAACAATGTCCACGGAATGTCTAGCCTCCCGTTTACACAGCAATACGACTTCGATTCCTTTTCCGGCACGTTTGAAGACCCTTTCGCATACCCATCCAGACCCAATTTTCCCACGGCATCGGAAGTAATATTAGGCATGAACCAGTCGAGCGGGGAGTCAATGCAAAGGCGCGCAACCGAGACTGAGGCAGAGGCTGGCTTTGCGGATCTAGAAGGCTCACCACAAGAGGAGGAAATGGACAACAAGCTGCTGAGCTTCTCGGCGCCTGTCTCCAAGGCGACTCTGGTGGACGACTTGGGCAAGATCGTGGAACCGGGCATGTCGGCCGAGCTCTACGGCATGTTCTTCGTGGCCGAGGATGTCTTTGGTGGGGAGCAGAACCCGGGCAGGCCGGCCGAGTTGACGTGCTACCGCCGCAACCTGTGGCAGTGCTCCGGGCAGATTACGCTCCCCCGCACGGCGCACGGCCTGCACGTCATCACGGACCAGGGCCTGAGGGCAAAAGTGCTTGAGCTCGCCGTGGCCATCACAGCAGCCGAGTCCATCGAGGGGAAGCCCACCGAGATCATCTCGATACCGTGGAAGAGCGCAAACGCAGGGGTTACGGGAGGAGACGATCATCAAAAGGGTGCCTCGGCCCCGCCAAACATTCCGCTCGACCCGTTAGGCAGCGGCCAGGAGCTCGACGGGAATCGCGTATCTATACCCGTGTCCTGGAAGCGGCTACAGTTCAAACATGCGACGGCCAATAACGGCAGGCGGAAGGGTCTGCAACAGCACTACCTCGTCCACATTTCCTTGGTAGGCAAGCTCGGTCCTGTCCAGCATCAGCACGGTGGCGGGGAGCAGGGTCTCGGCGCCATACCTGCGTCTTCGCTAGTGGCGTCGGGCGATGGCTTCGTCAAGATCACCGAAATTCGGTCCGGCCCAGTGATTGTGCGCGGGCGCAGCCCCCGGAACTTTGACAGCAGGAAAGACGTGGCGCTCAGCGGTGAGAAGAAGCCTGGCTCGAGGAGCATGTCTAACGATCTAGGAGCTGAGGCCGCCACGCCCGTAGGGACGACTATGAAGGTTGAGCAGGGTACGCCAGAACTCTCGCAAGCCTTGCTTAGGATGAATTCGGCTGGTAGCAGCATACAGGTAAGCTAACATTTGTCAATTACTGAGATGTGCCGTGGTGCCTGGCAGGGTTGTTCTCTCTAGCAACGCTAACAAATTCATTATTTCTCGATGTATCCAGCAGCCGAGTGACTGGGCATACGCAGGCAAAAGCTCCTCCTCCAGCCACCAGAACAAACAGCCCCCGGCCAAGAAGCTGGCACTCTCACCGGTGCCGGGGCGGCCACCAGTGCCGTCTTGGGGCTCTAACGAGTCAATGAGACAGCAACCTCCCACGCCAACCAGAGCAACCATGGCGTCATCATCATCATCATCATCATCATCCCTGCGTCGGCCATCGGCCGCCTCCATCATGCCCATCAACCTGTCCTTGTCAGAAGACGAGCGGAGCCCGCCCAACCGGTCAAACTCTGAGGTACTCTCCAGCCCGCAATTCGGCAAGTCGAGACCCGTAACCAGGGCAGACTCGGGAGGGAGTCCAGTGGAGGATGAGGATATGCTCTATGAGTATTTTCCGTTGAGTGTTGATGATTGGTCAGTCTTTCTTCTTCTCAACCACATCTTTGACCCAATCTATCCTGGTCCAGCAGCAAAAGTCATATGTGCAAATTTACTGACTCCCCCAATTTCGCTTTCACAGGGCGCCACCGGTCGATGCTATTTACCGACCTCATGTTGTACACCATACGAGTGCGCCGGCTGAGGTCAAAGCTCAACAGGGCCGCATGCGGGCGAAGCGATATTTTGCGGCTGATTAACTAAAGTGAAAAAGAAATATCATTCATCCTGTTTCTGTTGGGGGGGTTTTGACACTAGTTTCTAGTCTTACCCCTTGTGTTTTAGTGCATTCCCTCTGTCGCTTAGTTAAACGGCTTATGATACCATCATTTTCTTTGCCTTGTGGTTTTTTTTTTTTTTTTTTTTTTAAAAAAAAAAAAAAAAAAAAAAAAAAGGTCACATGGGTTTGCAACTCTTGCATCTACGTGTCTGTTTCAGGATTGAATGACCCTGAACTACTTTTCTGAGAGCAGTCATGTGATTGATCTCGTCAAAGACGGCAGCTTTGCAAAAGTAAAATTCGATTAATAAATAATAATACGCTGATGCTAAAAAAGACTGGTTCTGTCTATAACTGGATTCAGTTGGCCTTGCCTCTTTCAAGACATGCCAGAGCCACAGCCGCCCCGAGGAGCGAGCTCTCCTTTGCTGGAACAAGCTCAATAAGCCCCTCTTCATGGGACAAATCTCCTCCCTGGGATGGCTGCTCCCTTGATGCTTTGACGAGCGCATCAATATACACCTGACAGTTTGATCGATACCCGGGGTATTGCTCAATAACAGATCCGTTGAACCCAACCACGACGCGACCGAGATCCAGCTCGGCTTTGGTCTCTCGTGCAAACTGCTGCACACCGGTAGATTTCCCATTTTGCTGCGGCTCGAGATACTCGTTCTCGGTTTCTCTCTTGAGCTCCCAGAGTCCGTACAGAGCGGCCGCGACCATGGCGGCAGAGCGACGGGTGACCAGCTTGGATATGGTACGCAGGGCCAAGATGTCCGAGACGAGGGGTTTTTGTGACGACGGATGTCGGGATGCGAATGCAGCTAGGGCTTTTTCTAGAATGGGACTTTCGTCGCTTTATGATGGCAAATAATTTTTAGTATAGTGGCGAGAAAGTAATAGTCTGTGGGAGAGCAATCTCACCTTTCAAGGATAGACAAAGTCTCGGTTTCCAAAGTATAAGGGCCCACCAAGCTCGGCGGAACAACACCTCCAAAAAGACCAGTTGTCTCTATAGCTTCAATCATGATAAGCCGAGCAAGCTCGCCGATGTAGAGGCCGGCAACAAAGTGCTCCAGGGGTTGGAATTCAGGCTTCGGGTGTGCTGCTTTCAACTGCTCATCCCAGCGGGTCATCGGCAGGAAACCCTGACCAAACATGCCCATTTCTGTGTTGACAATGACGTGGCTTGCTTTGTCGAACCAGCTGTCCGGGCGAACCCCAAACTTGGGCCGGTCGATGGTGGTCACTGGCATGTACGCTGCGATGTTGAACCCTGTTCCGAGAATGAGCCCGAAGCGGGTCGATGGGCGACGGTAAGATTCGGATAGAAGCGCGGCAGACGAGTCGTTGATTATGGCTGCGACTTCAACGTGGAGGCTGTGGCCACTGCATGCTTGTTTAACTATTTCGCCGAGGTCTTGACCAAGCAGTCCGTCGGCGGCGAGGAATCCCTTGCCCATGTTTTGCAACAAGCCTCCTTTCAGTGATGTTTGTCTGGTAGGCAGAAGTTAGCCATAAAATATGAATATTGAGGGTTCGGAGCGGAAATAACAATCCCTGCTAATCAGTATATCCAAGCAATTGGATATTAGGGTCTAAAAACTTACTCAATTGGAAAGCTCCATGCAAGGCCCATTGGGATTGGGGCTTGTAAGCTACCGTTGAGTTCATCCTTGCTAACGTCAACACCCTCTGACGCCGAGTTGAGTGTTTCGAGGATCCTTTCCGCCATCCAGTCAAAAAAGGCTCTTCCGACAAGCCCTTTGATGCCGACATCTATGCGGAAGTTGTCGATCCTAATAATTCGGCTGCAGCCCTCGTAGCCACCCTCCTCCAGCCCCTTTAGCTCAACCAAGGCCACGCGGAGCGTTGAGCCGCCGACATCCACGGACAGGTAGCGGCCTTTCTCCACACCATTTGGCAGCTGATAGTTGTATGAAGGCAGCATGCAAGCACGGTTCGACCACAGCCGCTGGCGAAACTGTGTCTTGAGGTTCCTGGAGAAGCCGAGCAGAGCCG
The DNA here is from genome assembly GCF_004355905.1 of Pyricularia grisea. Taxonomy (NCBI): domain Eukaryota; kingdom Fungi; phylum Ascomycota; class Sordariomycetes; order Magnaporthales; family Pyriculariaceae; genus Pyricularia; species Pyricularia grisea. The sequence goes on along the minus strand of NW_022156719.1, from coordinate 2,471,097 downwards.
CAGGCTCTATCGGCTGGGAGAGGAGACTTTCCACGTCCAAGAGGAAGTCCTGGACAAGGATTGACGAAGACGAGCCATCGTTTGACTCCTGGCACTCTTTGAGGACGTTGGGGCTGATCCAAAAGGCCAGCAGGGCCTGTATGAAGGACTTGCCCCTGGTGAGGGACTTGAAAGCCGCGATGATCAAGTCGCGTAGCGATGTCATGGCAGAAATGAGCGGCTGCATGACACCGAGAGACCGTGAAGGCGAGAGGGCGCGGCCGTATTTATCGGAAAATGGTTGCGGTCCGAATTTACCATATCCACCCACACACCAAGGGTCCAGTCTTCGGATCGATCGACCCGCCGACGGCGACCGTGGATGGACTTTTTTTTTGTTTGTTTCTTGGTCTGTCCTGTTACTCAAATACGAGGTGCATAAGACCTATAGTTGGAAACCCCCCGGTAACGTGAACCGTCAACAACTAAGACAAGAATTTAAAGTATACAGGGGGGATGTTAATACCTTTAAAGAAAGAAAGAAAAAAAAAAGTATGAGCTACAGATTGAGAGTCAAAGCTGCCCAATCCAAGGCGGAGGAGAAAGCACCCCAAATGGCCGACTTTGCAGCCGTACAAAATCAAATGCGTGAGCAAGAGACAACGAATAGCAATGTGCGTACTATGGAAGCGCCCTGGCGGCTGCAAGGCGCGCGGGAGCGATGGAACCTAACCAACTACAAAACCAGGTACGTACTTTTTAGTGTGTTGCGACAATAAGCGGTGAAATGGCGTGGATTAATCCCGGTATGGTTGCTATTGATATTGGATTGTTGCTGCGTTGGTTCGTAATGGAGTTGGCTTCTAGACCTATGGATCAGCGAACCCAATCAGATGAACCAGCAATTAAGTAGGTGCCGAAAGGAATGTTGACTTGGTATTTTTTTTTTTTTTTTGGCTGATTGAAGAAAATAGAAATAGATATAATCTGGAATGATGTCCTAGACAGTTTGACCAGTAGCTGCTAGACTAGTATCAAGCACGGGATGCGATTTTAACTCGACAGAAAATGTCATTTTGTTTTTGGCCTCAGCTGGCTTCTTCAACATGCGAAACCTTCTGCCTACATTGGACAGGTGTCTGCCTTCCTCTAGGTAGACAGGGCGAAATTGGCACGTGAGCAATCCAGCCTAGTCCTGTTACATTGCGTGCACCTACCTACACATACAGCTGCAGCAGTATTGGTTGGTATTGAGAACTGGAACCCTCAAAATGACCAGTCGTTGCTGTTGGGGAGACGAATCTCTGCTTGGCCCTGCGGGGAAAGAACTCCAGTGGCCAAGTAGCCAGCCAGCCAGCCCGACTAGGACTAACTCTGGTAAGGGTTATCGCTCTCGCGAGCCTCGCAGTTCTGCAAATGTCGTTCAGGCCAAAGGCGTCAAGCGCGGGTCCAGCCACGAGTTGAGCTGACGTGTTGAAAACACTACAGTACAAAAGGTAGCCAACATGAAGGCCAGCGGCGGGGTGACTGGCAAGACTGGGTTCAATTGCAAGACTTGCTCTGGTGGATAGCGCGGCCTAGTGGGGAAGTGATCAACGGACTGCCAAGAATCGGGGGCTGAAGACAACGATAACGAAGGACCCGAATGTGTTTTTTTTGTTTGGTAGGTAGCAGTCCAGCAAAAGGTCAGGTAATGTGACAGCTAGAAGTACGGTACGGTACAATTGCGATAGGTAACGTTGCCTGACATCAGTTAAAACTTGACAAAGTGGGTGGTACAGTATTGGACCCTGCACTGAGCTTATCGCCATTGTCGAACCCCACATCCTGAATCTGGTGGATGTTTAGTGGGGCTCTAGAACAAAAACTCCCCCACCACTCTGTGGAGTAGCAGCAAACCAATCGCCATAGAATCGGGGGTTTTTTTTGGGTACCGTACCATCGCTTAGGTACTACAACAGCAGGCCCAAGTCCAATTTGCATCATCATCATCGACGACACTCAGATTCGACGCAGTGCTATCTACCCGGCTGACGACAGAAAGTCAAAACTCGCCAAGGATACCTGCCGCAACCCGAAATTTATTGACTACGACAGACAACAGACACTGGTCTTTGATGGGTCCTTTGATGGGTCAAGTACCGTATTCTTGCATCAACTGCAGTGCAATCAGTTCCCGTGCATCGTCCCGGGCATCTGAGATCAATCTGCCTTCTATTATGTTTTCTCCTGGACGTCTCCAACAATAACCTCCGCTGCCGTTGAGTATATGCTTTGCATGATTATTCTCGGTCTTTGCATCTCGTGCGGGAAAGGGAGAGATCCCGACTGGCCGTGTTTCTATATCAGACGATACCCATGCCCCAAGGTAATTGGTAATACGCTTACGATGCGGGCTCATGGTGTCTGCTGGATTCGATTCGATTCATCTTCGGTTAGCCTTTGCACTGTGGAGGTTGTGGATTTGGTTGCCACTCGCTAACTACCGCACTGCACACTTTCATCCCAAGTGGATAGTTGCTATACCACAATATAACGTTTCATCACCTTGCACCAGCCGGCTTCCATATCCCGCTAGTTTTGTGCTCATGTCACCAGCCCTTCCAGATACAGCTATCTGCCCTAACGTCACTCAATGCCCCAGGGACGTCCACTAGCCATGGAATTGGATCTGCGTCAAGCCTGTCACTTGATTCAGGCGTCTATGGATGTGGATGAAAGAACGTCCGTCCTCGCTATGACGATTGAGCGTTATAGGCCAAAAGTGCAGGAGTTATTCCGGGGTAAGCGCCGATGATCCTGTCCAACAACGTGAGCGCGTGAACCTGAGTCGAATCCCTACTGGTCGTATTGCACGGGGCTTCAAGTTACTCCGGTGGTAAGCATATTTGTTAGAGTCCGGAGCTTGTCGTACGTCAGTTCAGGCCCATAATCGCTGGCAACATCCGAGCTAGGCTCTCTTAAGCCGACGTTTCCGATAACAACCTTGTTTGCGACCAACAGTCCGCACCCGCAAGTATTCCCTGCACTTGACTACAGCGAGGTTCGTCTAGAAAGTTCTCACCTGGGCCACCCACAGGTCTTGTCCAGAGCTTGTTTGTTCATACAAGAGCACCTGAAAATAAACCCAGCATCTCAACCTCACACAATTCACATGCGCTAGAATAGATACAACGTTCACCAGCAATACACGCTTCTGTATCGGTCTATCTCAGAACAAACAGCGGCGCTCTTCATCCCAACAACTCGTCCCTAGTTACATCTTTCTTATCTATATATCTTTCCTTTATTACTCTTTTCTCACACCAACAAAATGAGGCTCATCATCAGGGATAACGACGAGCAAGCCAGTCGCTATGTGGCAAACTACATTGTTGAACGGATCAACCATTTTCATCCCACAGCAGCACACCCTTTTGTGCTCGGCCTCCCGACAGGGTCCAGCCCGTTGGGTATCTACAGAATACTAGTGGAGAAGCACAAAGCCGGGGAGGTTAGTGCCGTGATGTGGTGGCTCCTTTCCCCGTGACCAGAGGCCCCCGTATCCATTCTAATCCGAAAACCAGATCTCATTCGAGCATGTCGTCACCTTCAACATGGATGAGTACATCGGGATCCCTCGGGACCACCCCGAAAGCTACCACTCCTTCATGTGGAAGCACTTCTTTTCACACGTAGACGTCAACCCGGCCAACGTTCACATCTTGGATGGCAACGCACCAAACCTCGAGGCCGAGTGCGTTGCCTACGAAGAGTCCATCCGTCGAGCTGGCGGTATCGACCTCTTCCTGGCCGGCATCGGCGAGGATGGCCACATAGCCTTCAACGAGCCCGGCTCATCACTAGCCTCTCGCACACGGGTCAAGACGCTTGCGTATGACACCATCCTGGCCAACTCGCGCTTCTTCGGCAACGACATGGAAAAGGTCCCCAAGATGGCCTTGACCGTGGGCGTGCAGACTGTGCTCGAGGCCCGCGAGGTCGTCGTCATAATCCTGGGCGCACGCAAGGCCTTGGCGCTGCAGAGGTGTCTCGAGCAGGGGGTCAACCACATGTGGACTCTGTCGAGCCTGCAGCTGCACCCTCACCCAATGATAGTGTGTGACGAGGATGCTACCCTGGAGCTGCAGGTAAAAACTGTCAAGGTATGCATTTTTATTTTTTTCGCATTGTGTTTTCCAGGTCGTTAAACCCTTCGGATATACCCGCTCGCAAACAAGGGGTATTCGCTTACTGACCCTTTCCCCTCCACCAATAAAACAGTACTTCAAGAGCATCGAGAAGGTGGCAAAGACGCAAGGGTTCGAACAGATACTCCCCTCCAAGATGCGCACAGGCACCGTCTCCGTCCCACCGCGGGTCGTTTTGGACGAGGAGGTGCAGGCACCGACCGTGCACGCCCCAAAGCCCGTGACCTCGTCGCTCCTGCACGCCCTGCCGCCTGCTGCTGAGTATCCCGTACGGTCCGTCTCGCCGGACCTGGTTCCGGACCGAATGGGTTCCCGCATCCCGGGCGACTCGGAAGCCGCTTTCCACAGGCGTTTAACCCCTAATCCGGAACAGCAGGATCTTCACAGGCAGAAGCTGAGCAACGGGTTTGTCTCTGCCCAGCTTGTGGTTTGATTTCCCGCCTAGGTAGTGTTTTGCCATTGTTGGTGCGGTTGAGTTTGCTGTTATAGGTATGCAAAAAGATTGCCATGGTTGTTAAAGTGAAACCTAGGGATGTTGTCAGATTGTCTGTACGTTTAGTCCAGTTTGATCATTGCGTGTCTGTGGTTTTGTACTGAGATCAGCACTAGCACGCCCAAACATGTAGTCAACCCGAGACAGCAGTGTCTTGTACAAACTAAGACTGTATATAATCACTAGCTTGACGCATGCACGTAATAGACCACAAAGTGGAAAGTTTATGACATATATGTCCGTCAAGCAAACCCCAGCAACCAGCGTCAACGACGTCTATAAAGACTCCCAACCGTCGCAGCTTTAAGCATGGCAGTTTCATAACCCAGATCGCAAGCAAAAACAAAAGAAAATCCCATTCAACTGAAGCTAGGTGACATAATATTGACAAGAGTGGGATTCGAACCCACGCCTATTACTAGACTAGCAAGATCATATCTCAACCCGAGGATTGAAACCTGAAGCTAGCGCCTTAGACCAACTCGGCCATCTTGCCTTGGGTGCCGGTCATTTTTTTGATATTATATTGCTCCACGGAGAGGGGCGTGATTAGGGCTTTCAAAACCGTTGAACAATTGGTTTGATTTAGGACCCGCCTCTTTGGTTAAGGGTCCTCATTGCCTTTGCGTTGGATCCATTAAAGCGGGGGCATTCGAGTTGGCTGGGCCACATGGGGCAATTCGCGAATCTATTAGGCATTTAACCCCTGAAGCACCACCCTTTTTTCCCCTATACGAGAACCTACCAGCAACCCTCCGGCATGCCTTTCGTCTTCGACAAAGGCTATGACTGTCCTGTGGCCGCAACGTTATCAACGTGATAAACGGAGAATATACCTCGAGTCTGTGTATGCTACCCGCAGGCTAGGCACAGCTAGTCAAAAAGCATCGCCTACCCGACTGGGCATACCATGGCTCGACTGGTGAGCAGGCTTCGCTACTAGTTCTAGTTGTTGGTGAGGAACAAAACTATTTATTTATTTTTCTTGGATCACACACAGCTCAAACATCGTTATGATCTCCTCTAGTTGCTCACATTCACTCTAAATATTCCGTTTATGGTTTAAACTCCAGTCCATTTATTCGGTGATTTGGGAAGAGTAGAAGCACTCGATGCCCACAATATTCTCCGCTATATAATCATCATTTATTTCCTTTGGTGTTTTCTGCCCTACTATACTTCGACTTTGATGAATTGAAATACCGCGAACTTCCTTCGTCACAGTCGGGGCTACAACTCCCGACAGCCGCGTTTCCATTCCTATATTCCATTGCTATATATAACGTCAGCACAACATCACGAGGTGCCTGTACCAATATCGTTTTTCAGCGGCGTAAACGCTTCAGGACAGCAACTATATCGCTATAGATCCTGTCACCGTGGCTCTCCGGTGCTCAACAAAGTCCGAGGTGACTGGAGGCTGGCCGCACGAACGGGGCCATAAGTTACGAATATATACGCGGGGCCTTAGGACCCCTGTTCAACTCATATTTGTGGTTGCTCTTCACGCCGGAGTGTACCGAAGAGTTCAATGACGAAAAGAGAAGCCTTGTGAGTGAATCAATCTTTGTTCTGGTATCGTTTATCCATAATTATCGGATAGGGTTGACTGAATCCGAGGAAGGACTTGAATTCGCTACTCGGCCCGGAAGAGTTTTATACTAAACATACACGTAAACCATTTAGATTTCTGCCCCATCTCAACCTGCGGACGTCCAAACTGGCCAGTCCTAACTGATCGGCCGCGTTTCTTGCTGGAGGCAGTGGCGGACCCGTCTACTTATGGTAAGCGAAAGTCCTCGCAATCAGATGCCGATGGCAGGGCACGACCATCAAGTCAGGCAGTCTCACTTGCCACATATTGCTAAGCTATCTGTGAAAATGGATGCCGGCTAACGCGCAAGGGAAGTTGTTTTCGCCGACGCAGAAAGCAACACTAGCATCACCGAGTCACTCTCCCGTCGATTATGCTCCGTCACCCGACTTGTTTATGGCCAGTTCGGCCGAAGCGGATATTCGCTGGAACATTTGAACTATATATTCGACAAAGCCACGTAAAAACATAACCCCGCTGGCATAAAGACAACTGAAGCAGCACAGGCGACGAAACTGAAAGAGTTGAAAGATGGCGGCCAGGACGTTACTCTCCACCCTAGCATCGTCGTAGTACCAAAAGTCTGGTCACCGACGCACTGGAGACGGTACACAAGCTCTTCTCCGGCATGCTGAAAGCCCAAATATACTACGGTACACCTGAGTATGCCCACAGTCAGGCGCAGAAAACAGTAACAATAAAGAAACAGCAGCTTAAAGACTGGTCGCGCCGGATGGAGGCGGAGAAGCACGAGCCACCGACAGCAAGGCTGATAATACTGCTAACAACATACTCCACCTATCAGCAGAGGTTGCTGTCTTATACCGTTGAGTACAAATACGAGGGCGGTCAATCCCTATCGCTAAAAAGAAAAAGGTCGAGGAATAAAAGGGGCAAAAACAAGGCCACTATCTCACAGATGGAATGTAGCCGCCTGAAGCAAGCTGGCAGTTGACGAGATGGAAGTCGACGTCGCCGCGTCGATCGCGGCCAACCGACGGACCGAGACAAATGCATCCGCACCAGACGCCATCGCAGACCAGCCGGCTGGAGACGAGAGTGACGAGGAGGACGTGGAAGAGGAAAAGGATCCGAAGGTCGCAGGGGGCAACACTGCACATAACGCAGACGCCGCGAACAACGAACTAGACATGAATTTGTCGGGGAGAGACGGCTAGAGGCCCGTTCTCCCGCGCCCAGACGAGCGTAGGCCTGCGCAGGGCGGATGGCATAATGCCCACAGCCACTAGGGCAGGGTATTTTATGAATAACAACATTATGGACGAGGATGTGTACATGCAATTCGGCACGTTGGACGTTGGTCTTTGACAAATGTTTGGGTTCAGAATTCAAGACCCAATGGATAGATTAACTACCAAAAGCATTTCTGAGGAAGCCGGCGAAATCCAGTATTTCCGCAAGCATCTTCGCTGGGAAGCCCGGCTGGCCATGGATGTGGCTGCCGAAGAGTACAAACGTCGCTACGACGCCAAATACAGACCTATTTATTTCTTTGTCGGAGACAAGGTGTGGCTTTTGATAGGAAGGCATACAAGCCAAAGGGAAAACAGAACGCAAAAAAGGAGATGCCACGGCGTTGGTCGTTCTTCTGCTCTGAACTCATGTGCTTTCTTCTGCTTTGAGGTCGGTCCATAGACAACAAGGAATGGTGGCTTTGTCGAACTCAATATACAAACCATAGCCAATATCAATATAACCAATGCCACTAAGACAACATACGGTTTGGTCAACCCGGTCGTACGACTTATCCGTCACAGCCTCAGACTATAGGAAGGCTTTGAAGATCGGGCCATACTCACCCATCATGCATATTTAAGGCAAGGGCATGGCTCAACGTCGACCAGGCTCTCGGCTCTTCGCCCGGACGCTTTTGGGGGCCGACTGGTACGCGAACCGCGCCCCTGGCTATATGAAAATGAGGCACCCACTTCCCAGAGGGTCTAGTCAGGATTTGCTGGGAAATTCCCTTTTTTCTTTATGGGGAGATTCCGGCCAAGTATCTGTGCGGTGATCTCTAATGCAAGAGAATCTCTGGATCAGCCATGAGTTGTTAGGCGATTTCATAATTCACAGAAAACCACACGCCACTGGCAACCCTTGTTCTGCGTATTTGCGTGCCCGCTTCGAACTTGACTGCACCCACGTTGATGAGAATCGAGGGAAGCCACGTTGTCTTTCCCTGCTCAAGCAACGTCGATTTTCAGGCACAACTACATTGACGTCTAACTTGACTCCCTTCCAACAAGCAATATCCAGAGACATTACTAATGTCCTTTTTCTCCCCAAAAAGGCATAAAATTGCCAAGCTTTGAAAATACAACTTTAGGTGCACTGGCTACGGTAGGGCCTTGAAAATAGGGAAAGCGTTCATACAATGACATGAAAACGATTCATACGGCATTTCGGATTTGACCGACGAATTTCTAAGCGCCTGAGCGAGCCAGGGAGTCATTCCCTAATTAAGCATCATTAAGAATATCAAAGGACAGAAAAAGAAACAACCGCATGCGATTCAGCCACGCAGATGCCCGAAAGTCCCACACCAACTGTGTAAATTTACAAGAGGGATGGATGGTCCCTGGTCGTAGTAAGCCTTGGGCTCAAATTAGACAGACAACTGACATAGTAAATGGTAACTACAATATTATAATTTTTAATCTCAGGATTTTGTATACAAATCCAGAACTACATCCTAGTTTAAAAAAAAAATTAAAAAGATTATCGCAGCTTTTCAAAGATTTTTTTTACCGTCATCTTATTATAAATATGCTTCCTGTATCTCTTCAATGGTGAATTATTTTCCCCATCACTATGTTTAACGTTGTCGGTTGTAGTTTTATCCATTCCTCCGTTTCGGTTTCTTTCTTTCTCAACAGTGCCTTGCTCATTATTGCCAAGAACATTTCCCCACTCCTATATCTCTTTTATATTCCCTATTAATCAGAAAATGCAGCTCAAAACAACCTACGTGGTACTTACTTTGGCTTATTTCGCCATAGCCGCCCCTGTCACTGACCTGACGGGCGGAGGATCTCCCAGCCAGACACCTCGGGGCCACGAAACCACTCAAATAAACGGGGGCGGCAGCACTCAACTGGCAGTACACAATTCCCAAGGTGGCACTGGAGCCCCGAGAGGTAGGCATGACACAGGCATTCATTTGATATAGAACAAACTATTATTTCCTAGCAAAAGGCTTGACTCTAATTACGCTCTTTGCCTCCCATAGGTGTTGGACAAAAGACAAAGGAGCTCGCATGTAATGCGCTTGATACCTGTATTGAGGCAGGCTTTGGTACTCTTGTATTGGGTGCTGCCCTAAAGAACAATTGCGTGAAACGATATAAACAGAACCAGCAAAAAGACAGGAAAGCACTTGGAATACCAGATGGTAAGAATGGTGGTCTTGTTCTTCTACATGGGTTAGGCTCTAGCTTTATAACTAAAAGAGCAAAAGCTAACAACGTTCCCTGCTTCCCACAGGTATTGGACAGAAGGCAAAGGAGCTCGGATGCAATGCGCTTGAGACTTGTTTTGAGGCAGGCGTCGGTGGCTATGTGTTGGCGGGCGACGTAGGGAAGAACTGCCTACGACGATATGAAGAATACCGGGAAAGAAACGCCAAAGCACTGGGGCAACCATATGGTAAGAAGAGCGATTTAAACCAGGTCCCTGATCAAAGTCCCTTCCAATCGACCGGCTAACAGAGTGTCATCGTGTGTTGACTGATTGTTATATCTCATGAATACTAATCACGCTGTGCTTTATCAGAACCTATATCTGTCGACTTGGCTGCAGACGGACTTCCCATGAAGGCTATTGAATGCTGTCGGAAAGGAGCTAAAATCGCTATGGATGCGGCCTGTACATGTTACATGAAACACAGCCAGGGGTATCAAGATTTGTTGAAGGAAAACGAAGAGAGGAGAACCAAACATAAGAAGCAAAGAGTTAACAACAGTGCACACGGGAATGGGCCATTGCTAGAGGCACCCAGGAAAGGCTGAATAATAGGCCAGCACAAGAACAAATCCTGCATAATACGTCCGCATCTTGATATTCATTAGTTAGACCATACATCTCAAACCTCAAAATCTGTCATCGTTGAGGTTGACCGTTCTATCAAGGGTCAGAAAGCTCAGCATAACATATGAGCGAGCCTTGCCGAATTGCCTTTCAACTTGAAAACTCTCCCAGACCACTTGGCCTCAGCAACCTCGTGGATTTATTTGCGCCTTTATGTATTTTTTTCCCAATACGGTCTGGAATTGAATGGGTCATTAGTATAGCCAGAATTCAGTGAACAGATTATGAAGGGACATCGCATGAAGTTCTTTCGTCATCTTTGCGACTAACAATAGAGATGTTTACAAGACTAAAACAAAAGTTTCAATAAGAAGAATTGACAACACAATTCTCAACCTTTACTACTAGGTGTGATCTCAGGATCCCACGGGCTCACCCTCATCTTTTTCGGCATCAACAGCCTCGATTTGCTTTCGGCCTCTCATCTTGACAAGACTCTCCGCTTGCATTTGTGCAAGCTTTTCGACAAAGTCCGCCTGGACCATCTTCCCCAACAGGCACACAAGGTTAGCCGGGCTCATCTCCTGCAGCACCTTGAAGCTGCTCGCCGCCATCTTGGTAGCCCTCACCTCGCGGAGCAGATGGACCGAATCGTCGGTCAGCTGAGCCTCGATCCGCGACCAGATGCTGTACCTGAACGAGCAGGGCTCCGTCAGGCGCACGCAGGCGTTCCCCTTGGCCCCGACGCGGGTGTAGTCCTTGTTGTCGCGCAGCACGGGCGCGTCCTCGCTCTCGCCGTCGGCGACGCAGAACAACCTCCCGTTCACGCCGTTGGCCGGGCCCGGGACCTCGACGCGGCGGTCCATGACGTCGATGTACTCTGGGATCTCGCGGCTCGACTTTCTCGACAGGCCGGTGCCGTTGCAAGTGTAGATGGGCAAAGCCACAAAAGATACCTCGTTGCACTCGACCACGATGAACTTGCGGTACTTGGAGTAGACGCGTCCGTAGTGGCGGGTCGTGGTCATGTGCTCCGGGTCGTCGGGCCCGCCGGCTGGGGTGTGGTGCGCCGTGCTGAAGACGGTGCCAAAGGTGAAGGCGCTCTTGAGGTATTTGCGGTCGCCTCGGCGTTGGCAGAGGGAGGGGTCTGTTTGGAGGTTCTCGAGGAGGTCTCCGAACTTCCTGCCGTGCTGGGGTGGGTTGGGGTGCTGCCCTGCCTTGGTCGACGGGAAAGGCTTTGGGAAGAAGCCGCGGCCGTACGGCTTGCTCAGGTTAGGCGGCTTGCTTTCCAGCTTGTCTTCAGGTTTGTTGGTTGTGCTTTTCTTGTCGTCGGTGTTCGGCGATGGTGTTGTGGCTTCGGTTTTGGTTCCACTGAAGTTTTTGATACTGTTCTGAATGCACGATGCGCCGTTGAACCTCACCCTCTCAACGAAGCTCTTGGATTGTGTGGCGTTCGTCTGGTTGTGAGGTCTATACGAACCATTATGTCCGGCCCTGCGGTCATGATGGTTGTTGTTAGTTGCGTCCTGAATTCCATACCCCTGAGTACGCTTACTAACCCTGTACTTGTCGTCTCCGGCGGCGGCTCTAGACACACGTCCACTAAACCCCGTGCTCATATGCATGTTCGGTGTGGAAGGCATTGTATATGCTGAAGTGGCTTCTCGAGAAAGCTGCAGGGACAATAGTATCTGAGAATACTGAGTGAGCTCAACGGCTGTTATTAACAAGAATGATGAAATTTTTGTTGCTTACAACTGAGTCTCTGCTGAGGAAGATCTGAGACAAACTGGAGTATTTGACTTGTTGCGTTTTCATTGTTCATGCAATGATAGAGTCTGACAATGGCGATTCTTTCCATGGGACAAAGAATTTGAACCCATTGATACATGGTTGTACTTGGGCTCAGGCAACATTAAAAGGAACATTGAGTCACTCCAACTGATGGCATGCATTGTCCTCGGAATTCGAAGATCGAGAGCAGGTTTGATTGATGTACCTTTGTTCAATAAACCCAGCGTCTTGTGATGACCACACGGGCCACAGAAGCATTGGAAGAAAAGGAAATTTGATGAAAGCTTGCTCCCGATTGCGGCAAAAGGAACCTGACAGCACAAAGATATCGGTACAAAGACGATTCTCAAGTCCTCATAAAACTCGACCAGCCTGCATCTGTCTACGAATTCGGAGGCATTTGGGTCCCTTTCGCTTCTTTTTTTTCAAGAAACCCCCTGCTATTCTCATCATTTTGAACCAAATATACCCAACCAATACTATGGATACGAAACCAGCTCAACATCTGCCGCTCTATATGAGCCCTCTGAGTACGGTCCTTCATTTTGTATAACTAACTACGTCAATATACTGGTACAATTACTAACCAGCTATTCCCAATATAGCACTACATATGATCCTAGTCTGGCTCAACAACGTCGAGGCTGGACGTCCGCCCACCGGGCCCGAGCACGACGGCGTGGAGGACCAGCACAAGTTTTCAGCCTATGGCTACCCATCAACCCTAAGAAACTCTCCGAGGTACCAAGAAATCGGTCCTGCTCCGACTCGACTTCCACCGACGCCGGTCAGAGGCCCACGGCGCTTTGAGCTTTCGCCATCTCGGCCGCCTGCGATTCCGTCGAAAAATCCAGCCCGATTTGAGAGGCATCCGGGTCATCAATGGCTGTGAGAGAAGGATATACTTTTTTTTTGCCTGGTTGGAGAAATTCTAGTCCGTGATGTCTCTCATGTTCATTGTGGCAGCTTTGAGAGCAAGACAATGGGGTGGGATATTTGGGAACGGTAGAACCGTTTGCCCGTCTCATCAAGTTTCTACATGATTTTTTTCTTTGTTCTTCTACTCTTCTGAATATCATATTAATTATTTTCCCTCGCCGATCGGACCTCATTCCTTCTTCTCTGAGCATAGTTCTAAACAGAAATGCCAAATGTTTATTCGACTAGAGCTAGAAAGCGTGTTAGCTGAGTAGAATCAGAAGGTAGTGCAGCCGTTGATCGAAAGCTAGTTAGATAAGTCAGTGCTTCATCGTAGTAAACGAGTATATGCGCTGGAGCCCTCAACGCCATCGGTCGCACCAATGCTAAAATTTCACTTCAACTCGCAGTTTTGGAGAACAAAGCCGAAGCTGAGCTCAGCCTGCCAAGATATTCATCAGCTCTGATAGCGTGGTCAGTGGATCTAGATCTATTCTAGATGATGGAAACGAGGAGCTTTACAAACCCGCTCCAAGTACCCCGGTTTCCTCCATGGCCTACTACTGGAAGGGAATTGAATCAATATGAGCATAGACTGGCTGGGGAGAAGCGCGGATACATGTATATGCCCCTTGCACAGGGCCATTTTCACTAAGTAATCTGTTTATGTCAAGGGATTTCAACCAAAGAAAAAAGGAGATACGAAAAAAAATAAGTACCACTTAAACCCCGGCCCTGCCAGCCTCAGCATAAAATTGAGTCGTTCTACTACCAACGGCCCAGCCACTTTGTTATCCAATTGACCGTAAACATGTAGACTTATAACATAAAGGTGGCGTCTAAAACTAGCATAAAGGCTCAACGTAAACGTCAAGGGTCTTATTAATAGGATTTTGCAGGTGGTGCAAGATGCTAAGTTTGCTTCTAGACATCAACTCAAGCTAAGCACACATTGACATTGCTCCAATGTGGATCTCGGAGGCTCTCCGCCGGGGCCGGCCAGCCAAAGCACTTTATGAATTTGTTGCTTTTTCAACGTATGATGTGGGTATCTTCGTAGTGGAAGATGATCAGCCCCAACATGGTATCGAGCCTGGAGCCTCTTCAGCGGACCATTGCTAACACTCAAAATGATGTCCAACTGTATTCTTGATGTCGATTGTTTTTTGTATCGGTAATCCGTATGTTTGATGTGCAAACCGTCGCAAAGAGGATGAGACATTTTAAAAGCATGTTGGCAAGCCTCACTTTGCAAGGGGCAGGATACAAGGACCAATGATATGTCCTCCCCTGGCATGTGGTCGGACGAAATAAAGTCACTAAAGAAATACAGGCACCAGTAATACGTGCATACGATGGCATACGAAGGGTGAAACTCGGGGAATTTTGTATGGTATTGGTTTGTTTGTATAACAACTCAAGTTTTTTGTTGACATTTCGACCAAACAAGCACGGCAACGCCGACCTGGCAAGTGAGCAAAGATGTGTCTAGTCACTCACTGCCTACAAGAAATGCGCCGTCACTGGTTTACTTGCTCCGGTAACGAGACACGGGCATTTTGTTTTGTCTCGGATCCAAGTGCTGCCTGCCGCCCTCCGGATACACGGCTGTGCACCTCGGCTACAAAAAACAGCGCGGGTTGTTACCGAACCACCGCCACGAATGTTGCCTGGGCTAATAAGGAATTTTAGTATGTTTTTAGAGCACCAATCTGAAAGCTGCAAATGTAGACGTTTGGTTGGCGTCATTGGCGTCGGTCATGAACAAATGGCATTGTACATACATGGGCATCAAATGGGGGAACAACGAGCTAATTTGTTATCAACTTCGGCGAATTTCTAATTCTGCTCCCTCATCGTTACACCTTTGACCTTTTCCAAACAACCATGTACAATATCTTCCTAGTCTAGATCCAGCTCTCCCGCTTCGTATTCTTTTTTTTTCAGGTCCAAGTAGAAACAAACCGGACCTTGGGAGAAAAAAAACGTGACGGAAGCTAGATGAGTGATTTGCCAGACTAAAAGAGCCGCTAAGAGAACCAGCTACGATCTAACAAGAACCTAATGGCAGAAAATTGGGTTCAAGTGGCTGCAAGCATTTCAGTCATTATGGCTGGCGGCCCCTTTTGTCTTTGGTTCTTGGCGGGGGAGAGACTGCAAAAAAAGAAATCCAAAAAGGAAGCAGAAAAGAAAAAAAAAGTAACCAACCCAAAAGTCAACTTCTTTATTGTTCAACCCTCTGCCACTCCCTGAAAAGTCGACAACAAACCGAGCTCAAGCCAAACAAAGAAAAAAAAAAGTTATCACACAGCCACCCAGAGTGTGCTTCGCAAAACCTACACATAACCCGGCATGGGTCCTCCTACGAACTTGGAGCTCAATGCCAAGCGGGAGGAGCACTGCATCCAAGTGACTCCCGAGCGGAAATATGTCAGTTGAGAATTGATACCAGAAGAAGCAAAAGAAATAAAGACTACCCCGCCGCCCATCAAGAAAGAAAAATAACTGACATAAGCTTTTCTATCTAGTACCGATATGCAGATACCTGGGTCAAACGGAGCCTCAAGCCCTCCGAGTGGCAAAAGCACGGTGGGTATATGTTTGTGCCCAAGTTCAGCACCGAAAGAATCCTGAACGAAGGGGCGTGTCTCGCATTCCTCGCCGAGCACACCGAGATCCCGGTCCCGCGCATCTACGCCTGCTTTGAGGACGACGGGGCCGCATACCTCATCACCGAGTTCGTCGAGGGTACGCCCATGAGCCAGCTGCCGCCAGAGCAGCAGAAGCACGTCGTGGTCGAGCTGGAGCAGCACTTGGCCACTCTGAAGGATATTACATCTCCGAACTGGGGAGGGCCCACAGGACATGTAAGATTACAGATCCAACTTTACCAAAACATAAAACGAAACCCCCTTTGCTATAGGCATCAGCTAAACATTGGGAAAAAAAAAACAGGTCCTCCCCCCATACCGCGTCATGAGGAGATCCAAAGGCCACCCGTGGCACATGCGACCGCGCGACGAGGACAGCCTGGTGTTTTGCCACAACGACCTCTCGGCCAGCAACGTCCTCGTGGACCCCTACACGCTCAAGATCAACGCCATCGTCGACTGGGAGTACGCAGGCTTCTACCCGCCCGAGTTCGACAGCCCCTTTTACCTGCGCGCGGGACCACCGGTGGCGCTGCAGGGTGAGTACGACGACGTGGACGAGCTCTGCCGCATGATCGACTCGGAGCGAGTCTACCTCGAGAACCAGCAGCATACCGCCCCGCAGACACCGGTGACGCCGTATGGTCCTCCCGGCGCTCGAGGGTCTGGTCAGTCCGCTTCTGGGGCGAACGGCCAGCAGCAGCAGCAGCAGCAGCAGCATCAAAAGCAGCAGCACCAGCGGGAGCACCAGCGGGAGCAGCAGTCGGGGCCGAATGGTGGGTCGATGAGGGGGCTGGGACCGCCTCCACAGGCACAGTTTGCACACCAAGGGAATAATCAGAATGGTGGAAATGGTGGACAGCAGCAGCAGCAGCAGCAGCAGCAACAGGGGATGGGAGGGCGACCGTTCTTGGGCCCGGCGGGGTCCTTCACGGCGCAGCGATCCATCAGCCCGGGGCTACACGCGCAACGTGCGATGAGCCCTGCGCTTCACGCTCAGCGGGCGGTCAGTCCGGGAGTTGCGCACGCTTATAGTGGACAGAATGGACATGGAGGGCAAAACGGTCAAAACGGAAATGGTCCTTATGCGCAGTAGAGAGAGGATTGTATTGGAGGGTGAGTTAGGACGAGGTGTGCATACGAGCTTTAGGGCGTTATCAACGGGGGCTTATTTCATATCTGGAACAAGATTGTTCTATGTCGGCTTTTCCTTTATCAAAAAAAGAAAAATGAATAATACTGGAGTTTTGGTTCTTTGAATCTGGTATCCAATACTCAATGAGTTGTTTGTTCATCTGATACTCAATCAAGCAGTTCGATCCCTGACTCCTCGAAACTTCTATCACCAAACCCAGGTTCCCGAACAACCGTTTCTCCCTGGAGCAGATCCAGCCCACTCAATGTTTGACCATCCTCTCCCACCTCCAACCTACCGACAACTTCGCCATCTACACCTACAACATCCGCTCCGTCCTTCGCCTGCACCTCGTACAGCCGCACTTCGACCCGGTGCGCAAAGTCATACACCGCGCCATCTTTTACGCTCTCCTCGTACCCGACCTCTTGCCGCAGGATCAGCACAGTACCCGGACGAACATACAAAGGCAGCGTGCCGAAGCGGTGCTTCTCCTTGAACCAGCCGGGTCCTTGCCTCTTCCTCCCCGTGAAGAAGCATGTCCACGTGCCCTTGGGCAGGTAGAACTGCACCTCGCCCGACTCCTCGAACACGGGCGCCACCAGCAGCGACTCTCCCAGCATGAACTGACGATCTAGATACCACGCCGTCGGATCTTCAGGGAACTCAAGCAGCGTGGCACGCAGCGTAAGCGGCAGCCCCGCCTCCACAGCCTTGACACCCTGAGCAAGAATATACGGCATGAGGCGGTTCTTGAGTGCCGTGAAGCTGCTCAGCGTGGCCGAGCACCCTTCCTCGCTACTGTCGTCGTCGTCAATCAGCCACGGCACGCGGTAGGACCCGGACCCGTGCAGGCGGCTGTGGCTGCACAGGAGCCCAAAGGCCACCCAGCGCTTGTATATCCAGGGCCTCGGCCGGCCCTCGAACCCGCCAATGTCGACGGACCAGAAGGGATAGCAGGCAAGGCCGAGCGAGAGGCCGCCGCGGATGGACTCGGCCATGCCCTCGGGCGTGCTCTCGCAGTCGCCGCCCCAGACGAGCGGGAACCGCTGGGTGCCGGCCGTGGCGGACCGTGCAAAAAGTACGGCTTGCCCCTTGCCGTGGTGTCGCTCGATGGCTTCGTACACGCACCGGTTGTACAAAAAGGCGTAGTAGTTGTGCATGCGTCGCGGGTCGACCGAGGTGTCGTGCCATTGCACGTCCTGCCAGGGGACACGCTCGCCAAAGTCGGTCTTGATGGCGTCGACGCCAGTGTCTAGAAGCTTATCTAGGCAGTCGGCGTACCACTTGCAGGCGTCCGGGTTTGTAAAGTCGACGAGCCCCATTCCTGAGGGTTGTGAGCTGTGTTAGTGCTGGCTGACTTGTACAAGGACAACGCAAGCAAGCAAGCAAGCAAGCAAGCAAGCAAGGAAAAATGTCTTCAACGCAACGGACAAAAAAAAAAAAAAAAAAAGAAAACCTACCAGCCTGCCACAAATCCCACTGCCAAACATCGACCCCATTCTTCCTCTTGAGCAGGTACCCCTTCTCCGCCGCCTCCTGAAATATGGCCCCATGCTCTGCAATATACGGGTTGATCCAACAACAGACCTTTTTGAGCAGGCCGCCCTCTTTAAACCTCGCAATCATTGCCTTTGGGTCCGGGAACTTTTCCGGATCAAACACAAAGTCGGTCCAGGTAAACTCCTTCATCCAGAAGCAATCGTAATGAAAAACATCCACCGCGATCCTCCGCTCCCTCATCCCCTCCAGGAAACCCTGCACCGTCTTCTCGTCGTAGTCGGTCGTGAAGCTCGTGCTGAGCCAGAGCCCGTAGCTCCACGGCGGCACGGCGGCCGCTTTACCCGTCAGGACGGCGTACCTCCGCAGCACATCCCTGGGCGAGGGCCCGTGGATGACGAACCACTTGAGGCGCTGGGCCTCGACGCTCGTCTGCACCCTGCAGCTGCGCTCGCTGCCGACCTCGAACTCGACGCGGTCGGGCGAGTCGACAAAGACGCCGTAGCCGCGCGAGCTGATCCAAAACGGCACGTTCTTGTACGCCAGCTCGCTGCTCGTGCCGCCGTCGGCGTTCCACATGACCACCTGCTGCCCGACCTTGTTGAAGGCCCCGAACCGCTCCCCGAGCCCGTGTACCGACTCGCCCACCGACAGCGTCGTCTGCGTGAACACGTGGTGCCGAAACCCCCGCATGTCTTCCAGTCTGGTCTGCGGCACCGCCGGTGGGTTGTACGCTATCCCGACGCTGCGTTCCAGGAGCGACGTAAGCAGCGAGTTGGGCTTGCCGCTGTCGTGGAATTTGACCTCGAAGGTGTGCGGGTCTGAAGATACCGTCACGGACAGTGAGCCCGACGTCAGCCTAGTGCTGGCGTCGCTTTTGGTCACCTCGGGTGTGACGGCCGGGGGTCTGCCGTCTGGGTAAAGTTCAAAGTGCGGGCCACGCCTGGCCTCGCCGGACCAGTGCGTCGTCTCTACCGACACGACGCCGTCGAACTCGGCTTCTATGTCCTGTAGTGAACCGTTTAGCTTCCAGCCGTGCTAGTGACACCCGTCCGTGTGTTATTGACAAAAGAGACTCACAATCGTCAGGATCGATCGGTTCAGTGTGTCACCTCTGCCCATGATCTTGCGCGTCGGGCAGAGGAGCCGCACCCCCTTTTCCGTCTGTCTAATCTGGTGCACCTCCTCGGCGTACTCCAGCGCCATGTCGTTGCCCGACTGCCACATGCCATCGCGGAACTTCATGTTGGCAGGCTGTGGGTATATTTAGTGAGGTGATATACTCTTTTTTTTTTTTTTTTTTTTTTTTTTTTTTAGTCTGCAACTCTGATTATATGCTTAATCTTGACAGGTAGGATTAATTTGGTGGCAGACTGTTGAACTCTTCTTCCACTTACAAAACATCTCAAGATATATACTGGGTTCGCTTTAGTCATTACAACAAACCTGCATATTCGTACCTCTACTATATGGTATACGTTGCCCCCAATCCCCCAATATTTGTGACTATGCGACTATGCAGCATAAGCAAAAAACCTACTCCTCACCCGAAGCTTTTCGGGGCCCTAGATTCCACCAGTGATTTCATACCTTTCGTAGAGTTTCTCCAACACCCCCGCACCTTCGCAAGCCTTCGCTGCAACGCATTCCAAGTTTAGCCTAAGTTTGACCAACCCGAATACCGACAGGTGCTTGCATAGTTTGCTTTAGCCACTGTATAGTATAGATCGACACCGTCTGTTTGTATGGTTGAGAATATGTATATGCACGACGACGTAGTGACTATATGCTAACTTGCCACTTAGGTCCAATAAGAAATTAATAATAATATTATTGCCGCGGGGACTCTAAACAATCCCCCACCCCCCTCGCCCTCAGCATCCTCAACCAATCTGGAAGTTATCGCTCGTCCCCGTAAAGCTCCTAATGGCCCCGCCGATCAAGGCCTTTGCGTCGCCGTTGTACCTGAACCTGTACGTACCCGGCTCGGCGTCCGCCTCGGTCTCCCATGTGACGTCCACCTCCGAGTATCCCAGAAGCCAGTTCGTCCTCCTCCACGTGTAGACGAGCGACCAGTCCGAGTCGTCACGCACCGTCGTCCATGTGCTGCCGTCGCTCGCCAGCTTCTCGACGGCGACAAAGGTGCCCTCGAGGCGCAGGTTGTTGCGCGGGTTTGCGCCTTGGAACGTGGCATTGACCACGCTGCCCCGGCTGAAAGATCCCGCCGGTTGCGTGATGCACTGTCCATATGATCTGCCCAGGGGCGGGGCGTCCTGAACAACACCGGTGATGAAGCTGAGCGAGTTCTGACGATGGTCAGGAGCCGCCGGGCCTGGGGCGGGCTGGCTGGTGGACCCAGGAGCCAGGTAGCCCATGTTGCTGACCGTCAGGTTGACATAGGCCTCGAGGGTGTGTGGACCGTACAGAGTGCTGGCTCCCTCGTATCGTTGCCGGCCGTACTCCTCATTGGTCGTGATGTAGTGTGCATATGTGTTGGCGGGGCCACCTATCACAACAATTGGTTCGGATGGGGTCAACCCCTTCTCGGTTGCCGCCTTTTTGACTGCAGCGCGCCAACGCCGACCAGCCATCGTTGTAGCCTCACCTGGAGAGACAATGATCACGAACTGGCCAACCCGCAGCATCTGGATGTCTACAATGTTGGGAGTCCACGCGTACGGGACGTTCAACTCGCCAACGTCAAGAAGAACAGGCTTCGGTTGTTGGCAAGCAGTCTGCTCCTTGGTTGGAGTCCTCAGCAACCCAGACACGACACGCCAGATGGGATTGGCACTCGGCTCTCCCGAGTCGCCTTGCGTAAAGTCGAATGCACCGGGTCCATCCGTGGTACCTGCTGCAAAGGAGTAGCCGAGAGAGGCCGGGCAGGCTAAACCTTCGGTTCCGTCCGACTTGGTGAACTTGAAAAAGGACATGTTGTTAAAGAAGTGGAAAGACTTGACGGTCGTGCCGACAATAGGGGTCGAGGTGGAGTCCAAGTTGTCCTGGTTTGATGTTAGTTTACTCTGCGCGCACATCGACCTTCTCAAAGCCTGTCAACTTACATAGAGAGACCTGGCACCTGCGTACTGGCGCCTTCCAATCTCGTAACAGCTTGACACTCCCAAGTCGAGCTTGTCAAAAAATGGGCCACGACCACGGCAGGATTGTGACTTTCCATCGGCGCAGGTGCTGTCCTCCAACTTGCACTGGTCACCTGATCCGTCGTCGCACCAAGCACCCAACGTGTTGGGGGTGGTGTCACCGACGTTGGACTGGCTGAATCCAGCGACGAAGCCCGGGGCGGCAGTGCTCTGGTCAACCATGGCCTTCTCAAACATGACGGCAGACACGCCCTTGTTGTCGCCCGAGACGTGGGTGTTGTTCTGCAGCATAGCGGTACCGTGGACCGGGTACCATGTGAGTACGCCGATGTTCTTGAGATCCGACTCCCTCTGGAACCGAAGCAGGGTGAGGGTCTTGTCGGTAGTCTCGTCACCGTATTGTTGTCTCTCCTCCTCTGGGTTGGCCAAATAGGCCCATAGACTGCGCTGGGCGTTGCCATCCTGAATCTTGGTGGTTCCGACATCCAAGTAACCCTGATGTGGTAGAAAGAGTCGCCAGTTAGTCTTGTTCCATTATCTACTACTGCCCATCCTATAGCTTACCGGAGTCAGCGACTCATGCGCCCTCTTGATCGAAAGAACCGTGCCGTCCACAATAGCCTGGTAGCTCTCCTTGCTAAACCCAAGACTGGTAATCTGAGGCAAAAGGTAGTTGAACCAAGCGCCCGGTCCACTGTGGCTGTGGGTGCCAGTCAGCGCCACATTTGAAGAGGTGTAAACGTCGTAATCTGAGCCCAAGGCTTTGAGGCCCTCGAGAACGCCATATCGTACTGCAGTGTCACCTGCAGAGGTGTCAATCACAATGTAGACGAAGCGGTCGTTGGGGTTGGCGACATCAGCAACGATGAAGGACCTGGCGTAGATGCGTTGCCGCAGCCCGCTACCGACTTGCGAGCTGTCGGCATATCCAGCAAAGTTGATCTCCACAACGGGACCCGTAATGTCAGCCTTGCCAACGCCTATCAGGTACTTGTCGCCGGTGGGGACGTTGCGCGTCTTGGTGGTGAACAGAGGCCTCTCCGCCTTCTCCTCTTCTACCGGGTCGCTGTCGGCCTCTTGAAAGCCAAGCGCGGGCAACTCAAAGTCGCCCAGCGCAAAAATTGCAACAAACGAGAGGAGGAAGAAGGAAGCTGCTGCGAGCAGCACGAACCGGAGCCTCCGGCCTCTGGGCGGCGCGGGGCCCTTCTCCAGATGCGAATCCATCGAGTAACTTTGTTGTTAATACCTCCAATGAAGCTTTCGAACCGGTAGCTATCGTGTCGTCCGTGAACCAAATCAGGACGATGAAGGGAAAGTTCAGATGCGGTTGACGCGTATAGGTCGGGGGTATAAGGCGGGCGCGACGCACGACCGGAACGCTGACGCAAGGTCCTAGAGGAAGCTCCCAAAGATAATCATCGGACAGCAACAAGCCTTCTTAAGGAAAAAAAAAAGGAGACACAAACGAAAATGAGTTAGTGAACTGAATGTCCTTCGTGTTACATTCGTTCCCACCCCCGCGTTTGGCTGCATAATTATCTCTTGGTCTGCTGGGCCCAATTTTCTTTTTGTACAAAAAGTAATATACAGTACTACAGTCGTAGGTGGCTGGGCCTTTTGACACGCTCAGATAGACGCATGGGGCCGTGTCCAGGCGGCCGAGCTTCATGATATTGGAAGGTGGTTTTGGCACCCCCTCCGGGGCGTAACATCGCTTTGGGACATGGTTGGTTGGTGCCCTTGTCCAAAGCAGTGGTCGTCATTGGATGGATGGAACGCAATTTGGAAGGTCGACAATGACAGCGATCAGCAGCCGCTACTAGAGCTCGTGCATGATAGGAACAATCTCCGTCACATGGGGCCCTGTATGTCGAATATGGAAAGTCGAGTTTAGTCTGTAGACATGCGGTAGGTTCAAACGAGAAAAATTGCAATGTTACAGTAGGTACCAACCTAGTCTTGCTACATCAAAGTTATGTACCCAGTTAGGCGACCCTAGCTCCTGACGCCAAAGCTTACCATGTAGAAAACATTGGCCATGTGTCTTGATGGTTGATCCAAGTTGGTTAACCTCAGGTACCTGGAGCGTGTCCTTGACGGCAAGGGGAACTAGGTTTGCCCTGATTACTGTCGGCTAGGCACCGACCGCCTAAGGTAGGTCCGAACTGCGGGGAGTGCGGCTGCCGAAGCCCTAATGCCAGATACGGAGTAGGATCCAATTCTCTAGTTTCAGCGGCCGCCTAGTGCGGCCTAGCGCCCGCTGCAAAAAGAGGGTGCGGATCACACGGCTCTCTATTGCAGCAATCACCAATAACTTCCACTTGCATCCACACACAAAGACGTATGGCGTACTGCGTATGTATGGTTAAGGATGACTGACAGCTGCAGTATCCGAGTCGTTGACTTCTAATGGATTCTGTGTATAGTGGCCGCCGATAAACTTGTATTGCATACCTATCTACCGGTAACCCAGCCAGTCGGCTATCGCTGGTACCTTTTCACGTCGTATCTGAACGCGCGTTCGGCTTGATCGGCAGTTGTACTCCGTAACCAGACATTGACCGCCCCAATAAAAATAGATCCAGGGTCGGACATTGAACCCCAAGTGAGGGAAAACGCGATGACCACTAGCATGGGCCCGTGCTGGGGGTTCGCCCCTCGAGTTGTTGACAGCAGGAGCCAAGCTTTTCCCAAGCTGCTAGTTAGATCCAACAGGGCAGAAAGATAGTGAAATTACCATCAACCGACGTTCCGTTCCTCCAGGGGCATAATCGGATTTGACGGCTTTTTGCGATTTAATTGGTGCCAGTGTAAGGCATAGTATGGAATGGAGATTATTAGCGATTAGTTCTAGTTCTAGGCCAAGGTTGTATGCCTGCAAGCTATTTTTTTTTTTTTTTTTTTTTTGTGCTGAACAGTTTTTTGCTCCAACCGCGGTCGCCAGTCTCGAATAACTTGATTTTTGGTTGGTAGAGCTTGAACATCGTCGTCCCCGACTAAAGTCACCGAGCCCAGTCCTTCATACCCTGATAAGACCCTGAACCCATCAAAAGCTTTTTTTCACCCCGCACGACATAAACCATGGTTTAGTACCTGAACTGAGTCAACAACCTCAACACAGTGGATGCACTTTCGATCATTTTCCCCACTGCGAGTACGCAGTAAGCAGCTAAGTTCGATTCCTTTGTGAATGTACAGAGGGTCTGATCGTATAGAACGTTGAGATAAGGCATATGTATTCAGAAAAAGAAAAAAAGAAAAACCGAAGTTACGGTAATATTTGTTTGACTGTATCGATTCTCAATACAAAATGCAACATAATTTATCACCAGACTTTGTGTGCTCAGACAAACTCTAACTGTAAAGTACGTGGTAATAGTCCAATTGTGGATGCCGCAGTACTTCGTACTGTAGTTGTGTAGTATAGTAGATACGAAGTACTACGTACCTGTAAATGTTCATAACCGACGGCACGCGACTTGGTGGGCCAGGCGGGCCTTGATACCACTCTGGATGACCACTACATACTACCTCGAATTTAAAAAAACTATGCATGATCAATCTTGTCTTGCGGCGAGTAACAGTCGGTGTATATCCCGAAAGCAGATTGGGTTATCAAATAATTGACATCAATCGTGTCCGGGAGTACCAGGGTGGTGTCTCTAGCGCAGTCTGCTTTTTTGCAACTTGGCCTTTAGACAGCTTATCTCAGTGTAAGACTGATTTTCTGGTGTCTTAATCTCATCCACAGATAACCACGGAGAATTTCAATATGCAGGTGCGCATAAATCAGCCGCGCGAACTTAATATTACGGTAGCAAGTACCAATGCAGCCACAACGTATCTTCAGGGCAGTTGCCATAACTTCAAAAACGATATCTGTGGGGGCGTATCGTACAAAACAATGATTTCTACATTATTGGATGAGTGGAACCTATCTTCCCATTGAACGGTTGATGGTAAGCGGCTTAAATGGCTTCCGTAACCTGTCCATAGGAGCTATACCCTCTCTGGTCAACGCAGCTGGCCTCTTAAAGCCTCCTTGGCCTTGTGGCATAGTGCAGGTCGTGGTGTGAAAGGTGGAAACAGGTCGCGTCGGTGCGGGAGGTGATGATGTGGGGTCTTTGGCTTCCTCTGGCGGCTGAGCTTTTGTTGGAGAGCTGGAAAGGTGCGCATATTGATTTCTAGTCGAATTGTCACCATGTTCCCGCTTCGCTTCAGGTACCGGTCGGGGCAATGTTGTTGAGCGCACACCCCCCAGGCGATGGTTCGCCAATTCTGGCGCTATCGCCGGTTTGCCTGCCGTCTGGTCATTACCCCAACCCTGCTGACGTCCTGACTGTGGAGGTCTTGGATGTTGGGCACCACCACGGTTTTGAGGCGCTTGTGATATCTGCTTCTGTAATCCTGTTCCCGCTCTTGGTTGCCCGGAATTGGTCACGAAGCCTAACAAGTTCTTCTGGCCAGTACCGCGATTTGGCTGACCTGTTTTTGAGTCTCTGCTATACTGTGGATTAGGGGAAGGGAACGCAGAGTGATGCGCCCCAGCAGTGACAAACCCAGGAAGCGATGACACTGTGAACCCAGATGCCTGTTGCATTGTTGTCGAATATTCTTGATGCCATGACCGATCGTGTTGCTCCAGCCCTCCGCTCGCTGAATGGATTCTTTGCCTTTTTGTCGGCGGTTGCCCTTGTGATACTTCCGATCCTGAACTTGACCGGCTCAGACGCATCTTATTCCCGGACCTACCCAAATCCTGCTCAGGATCGCTAGGGAAAATATCGTCCTCCATGGACACTTCGAATGGCTTCAACCGGCCAAACACGTCCTTTTGCGATGGGGCTTTCCTTCGTAAAATGCGAGCCAGCTCCTCCAGGACGGCAGAGTTAAAAGTTGGCCCTTGTACTGCAAAATACCCTTGCACACCCGAGAGAAAAGAGGATAGTGTAACCTTCTCGCCGTTACCATAGCCACCGACAACCGGATAACTCAAGTACAGAAGCGCCTGTGCCCGTGTCATTGCCACATATAACAACCTGCGTTCCTCGTCACCATCCTCGGATCGTATATGCGGTATGCTACCATTATATGCCGCCGGTATGAACACAACCGGCCACTCCAGGCCTTTGGCCGCATGAATAGTTGATACCGTAACCATCGGCCGATTTTGGCCAGGGTCATTGTTTTGCACATCTGTCGCAAGTGACACGTTGGCGAGGAATCTGGCCAGGGTGTCGCGCTCGCGGGTCTGCTGCAGGCCATCAATCTCCGGAAGCTCCTCTTCGGCTTCATTTCCCGTCATGAAGTCTGTAGCCAGGTTGATGAACTCCTGTACATTCGCCCACCTGCCTTCCCATTCATCATTGTATGTGTCTTTTAGATGCTGCTCAAAATCTAGTCGAGAGAGTACTTGGCTGATGACATCGAGCATACTATAAGGATTCTCGGGTGTGGATTCTTCCATCTTCTTGCGGATATCCAGTATCAATCTGATGAGACCACCCGAGATCTTTTGCTCAACTTGCTTCCGAAGTGTTGTCTTTGCTTGCTTGCCTCCGGTACAATGCTTTCGGAGCAGAGACCATAAACTCTGTTGGGACTTCTCAGCTTCCTCAAGAAGGGCTTTGATGGTTGCGTCACCAGCTCCTCGTTTTGGAACGTTGATGATTCTGGCCAGGGCATCATTGTTGTCCGGTTGATAGATAACGCGCAGGTAGTCGAGGATGATTTTTATTTCTGCGCGTTCGTAGAATTTAAACCCCCCTGTACACCTTTATCAGTTCTTGTCGGTTCATCCGTATCACAGATCGGATCATAGTACATACCAACCATTCGGTAAGGAATCCCTGCCTTGCCCAAAGCGCTCTCGATGTGCCTAGAGAGTGCTGCTGACCGGAGAAGTACAGCTACGTCATCGTGGGTCATCATCTCTCCAGAGAGAAGGATGGTCCTGCGAAGCTCGGCGACGATCCATTCAGCCTCCTGTGCCGAATTTCTCAGCTTCCGCAGGACTGGTTTGGTTCCTCTTGTGTGCACGGCTTTTAGCACCTTGTCGAACCGCTTCTCTTCTTGTTGAATAATTTTGAGAGAAGTTGCGAGAATACTTTCTGAAGATCTATAGTTCTCTTCCAATGCGATTTTGTCTGTAGTTGGAAAGTCGGTAAACATACGGCTAAGATTCCTAGTGTCGGCCGAGCGCCATCCGTAGATACTTTGATCGGGGTCTCCAACGACAGTGATACGGCCACGACGCTGTGCGAGCAGCTTCATTAAGTCATACTGCACTCCGTTCGTGTCTTGATATTCATCGATCAAGACAGCCTGCACGTTTGAGACACACTCTGGTGCCGTGCGCAATAGTTCGACACCCTTGACAAGCAGGTCATCGTAGTCTAGCAAGTTTGATCTTGTAAGCTGTGCTTGATACTCTTCATAGCAAGTTTCCAGCTCTCGTGAATGGATCGGCTGCTGTTTGCCTGGCTTGGTTGCTTTCTCTTGCTGTGACAAGACAACACGATCGTTGGCCCTGCTCTTTTTCTTGCTGATCCATCCTCTGGCCATGGCGGGGTCAATTCCAAGCTGGTGTCTTTTACATATACGGGTGATGATTGCTCGAGAGTCGGAATCGTCTGCAATGCCGAACTTCTGGTCCAGTCCGATTTTTTTGCCGTACGCCGCGAGGTAGCGCCTCGCTATGCTGTGAAAAGTCCCAAGCACAACCTTATGTCCCCTTTCTGGTCCCAAAACCTTACAGATGCGCTCACCCATCTCGCGTGCGGCCTTGACGGTGAAGGTAGCCACCACAACATCCTGAGGTCGATAGCCAACAACATCGACCTGCCAGACGACCCGAGAGGCTAATGTATGCGTTTTGCCGCTCCCTGGGCCTGCAAGAATCGCAACCGTAGTTGCACCGGAGCTCACGGCACGGCGTTGCGCATCGTTAAGTGTCTGGACGATAGACTGGTTGGTTGATGACGCGTCTGCCATGGCGTTGAGGCCCGGCGGCTGAAGCCGCACTCACGGGGTGACTGTTGGGTTTTTGTGCAGCAATTTGGGTAATTGAAAGAGCAAAGAACAACCGTGGTCCAAATTGGCAAAATTCAGCCAGTCAACTAAGCGATCAGCAGCCTTGTTGTCGGGTTGTAGCTGACTGAACCGTAAGGAGCGGGGTCGCGTTTGGCGACCAGTCACGACCTACAAGCCGGGAACGAAACAATGTATGGGTGCGCGAAGTCACCTGATACCATCCGTGAGATTACTGTGATCATCTCGCGGTTTTGTGGGTCGCTAACAATCTTGCAGCAAACACAACTAGGTACTCCCGTAGACACCCAACCTTTAACGTTGACAAATTATTATCAATTTCTCCAAATCCATTAAAATGCCGGTGATTCCTGATGAACAGGATTTACCAGTAGCGATATCACCCTGCATGCGAGCCTATTACTCGCGGGAGAGTCTCAATCCATGTCAAAGTTGTCTCCTCAATTCTTATTCTTGTCACCAATCGCATATATCGTCACAGTCTCCATGTGACAGTGGGATGCAAGCCCTAGGGGAAATCCCACGGCGGCCCGTCTGTACGTACAGTACACCGACACAGCAAGAACCCCAAACTGTGTTCTTGAACCTCTCAATTGGCAGAACGTTAGACATCAGATGATTAGCAAGTTCCCGACCGACTTTTCGACTGCTCTACTCCGTATTTAATTTCTTGATTTCTTCTCAGTACCCACCCGTGTCGACTTGGCGGATATAGCATGCACCAATGCATGGTACAGCATGCGTATAATGATTGCTGGTCGAGCGGGCCATGCCGGGGACGTGCCTTCCAGATCTGACAAGATCTTACCGCAAGCTCCGCTTCGCAGCGGCATTTCAACAGTCAATTGCTGGAAATGGTTTGATGGCATGAAATATAGCTCTACGGGTCGAATTGCTTGACCAGTCGTCGGGATATTACTTATCTGCCAATCAGTCTTTGCGAGTCACATTGGACTAACTTGTATCAAAACCACTCACGAAGCTGACAATGGTTTTGTGATCACCAGTATCCGATGTGATTGTGATGCAAAAGTTGACTTCTGCAGAAGCCGGCACATCGCATGAGCCAATCCAGGCTTGCCAGGCATCTGTTAATAGTATGGTGTTCTTTCAACTACCCCACGCGAACATAGTGCTTACTGTACCGACAATGGAGACCTGCAGTAGTCTACTTCTTTTTACGAAGTACTATAGGTTATCTGTCCCCGAAACCATGAGCTTCCTGCCGGCACTCTATCCATGCCAGGGAAATTGGAAGAGGGCACTTGATTATTCCTACAAGGCCCACAAGCTCGGTACTGATCAGCGTGTGCAACATACAGTACATTTACATAGACCAGATATTGCTAACTAGGGCGAGTTCCTCATAGGAGGCTGGTCGCATACTGGGCCCCGCAAACCCTTCATCCATTGAGTTTATGGGTATGCATTCGGGCCACTTTGATTGAATCCTCTTTCAGGCAATATTACTTGTATGACAAGGATACGGGCGACTATTGTGAACGACCTGCAGGAGGCTATCTCACTTTGGAGGGTTGACTGGCGGTCCGACTGGTTGACAACTAAAGAGGGGATCCCAAGTACCCACAAAGCTTCTTGCCTGCAGGGGATTTAGAGGGGTGATGACCGCCGGCGCCCATGTTTATCCCCACTGCAAACGAGCCAATAGTGGCATGGCAGCACAACGTCGGCGCTTACACGACCCTGGCATTTGTTCAACGCAGCCAATCACAACCCACAGGTGCCATTGTTCCCTCCATGATCTCCCGCCATCCTCGAGGCGGATATCAGAGAAACGAAAATGAGCGGTCCAATTCTCTCGGCGGCTGTAATTTGTGCCCAAGCCCAATGGCGGGCTGTGGCAAGGAAGGTCCATCATGCAACCGCTGGCCGAAATTCTCGATTCTGGGATGGTAGCCACCATGTCACATTCTATTTGTGTTCCTTAGTTTTTTCTCTTGCCCCAGGTCCTCGCTCTCAGCCAATACAGGGCTAGCGGCACTGATGACGGCGGTCCACTCGATACATCACTGGCACGGTGACCTGCGAGTCCGTGCTGCATCACTGTATCACCAGCCGCTATATACCCAGTCGTGACCTCCTTTCCGGGTCCTGTCGAACCTGGTTGATCCTCTCCCTGGTTTGTCTTTGGTTTCCCCCCTCTTTCAGCTGTCACCTCTGCCATTGCTGGACGCAACCCGTGTTTCGCCTCTCTCCTATATGGCTATCTGGTTGTCGAATAGGGGATGAGAGTCTTGCTATGGTGAGCACGCTTGTCAGCGAATACCCCACTGATCCGCCTGCACAACATCACAATCATGCAGGAGTCTTTGGCCTTTAGTATATATCACTACTATCCTCGTCGTCTTCGCGTGCTTTGTGCTTTTCAAGCCACTGCTTTGCTTCTCCCTCTCATTACTGTTGTCGTTGACGCCGACCCTATCTTGACACGGCTGTCAACTGCACAAACGCCACAAATTATCAGCTCGATACTCAGCCCTCGCCGGCCACAGGAGTCAGAGGACGAGAGCTCTTCAAAAGCCCTCTTCCCCGGATACGCTGGCCCGGATCCCAAGCCTTCACCATATCTCCCGGCTCAGATTGGAGGTATTGTCGGAGCGTACGCCGTCACTCTCGTTATAGTTGCCATCCTTTTGCTTTCGCTTTCTAGTGTGCGCAAGAAGAGGTTAAAGGCCGCAGAGGAGCTCGAAGACGGGGAGCTCGAGTACCCCACGTTTCAAGAAGTAATTCCTCAAGACCAAGGAGCCTTTCCGCCACATCCGTCTGGCCCTTACCCCCTTACGATAGACACTTCAAATCGGTACTATCCTCCATCGCAGCCGCAAAGTCCACGCAACTTTTCATACCCAAACAACAATAGCCCCTCGAGGACTGAGCAGTCGATAAACTACATCCCATCACCCGTTTCAACCATCCTCGCACCTGGCGTTGATCTATCAGTAGACCAGAGTGTGGTAGCAACAGACAGGAAAATGGCGCAACAACAGCTTGAAGATATGTACAAGCTCGTCATGGAGCAGGAGGCGGCTAAGGAGGCCGGTGTTGTGCTCGACTCGCCCGTCATCCCTGGGGCGCGGCAGTCTCAGCAGCAACAATCTGGTTCGACTGATGGGCCAACATCGACCCTGACAAAGAAGGAGAAAAGGGGCAAACCAGCGAACCTGGATCTTGGGTTTACGCATGAAAAGAAGGAGTCGAAGACTTCGTCTTTCTTCGCCTCTCTCAAGTCGCCCCGCAAGAAGAAGGTCCAAGGCATTAATATCTCTTCACCCATCATGACACCCATGTCGGGAACTTTCCCCCGAGGTCCTGAGGGACAAGAGATGAGCACGATTCCACCGAGGCAGTATGCGCCAGCAGCTCCGCCTCCCATCCCCCACCATCAATATCATCACTCGAACGGCAGCACCAGCTCGATCGGCAACCCACCTCGGCGCGCGGCCACCATGCCATTGACACCTGAGATGTCGCCACAGAGCACGCAAAGCATCGATGGTAGAATTGGCGCACAGCTTATGAGCAACCCAAAACCATACAGGGAACAACAGGAGCAGATGGAGCTTCATTTACAGCATCAGTATCGACAACAGAGCATCTCCTCGCAAAGGCAGCTTGATCCCTACGGCCCCCGGCATCACGGCGACCACTCTCGCAACGTATCAAGCGCCACAAGCGAGGCTGACCCCGTGTCCGCAGCATCAGATAAATCAACTACACCTCTCGTGGGCCTGGGTCTACCACTCTCGCCCAAACCCAACGTGTCGCGATTTCCTGCAGACTCGCTTCGCTCTTTGCCCTCATCACCAAGGCCTGGCGCAAGCTTCTCCCTTCCCCTATCCCCCAAGCCAGGGGCCAGCTTTTCACGCTCCAATGCGCCCTCGGCCGTCCGTACCGGAGGCGCTCTGCCGCTGCGTGCCTACGAGCCTGCTCTGCAGTCACCCAATGCCATTGCCCGCACGACCAAGGAAACAACCTTTGAACGAACGGGTCCAATGTCGCCAGGCGGTGGGCCACTCACTGGTGCGGCCGTGCCTTACTCTCCCTACCAGCCATTCTCGCCAGTGATTCCCATGACGCCAAGCCTGGTGACAAGAGAAGACCGGAGGCGGATGAGGAGATTAGAGCCAAAGACTCCGACATTGGAGATGGTTAAGAATACTGAAGATCTGTGGTGATCTTTCGGATGGCAAATGGCAGACTGGGGAGGAACAAGAGGGGGCGAAATCACGAATAAAGAAAAGAGAGAAAAACAAACAAAAACAAACAAAAAAACAAGCTCGTCACTAATGACCTAGATTCAGGGAGGCCGCTTGGTCTCCCGCATCCCCACTTGGGACTTCTCTTTTGATTATGTATGGCTCTTACTGGGGGGACTGGGTTACTGAAGACATGCCCGGGGACTACGGTGTGGTCTACTAGACGAATGATATCCAGCTGAGTGCAGATTTGCTCCGGCATGAACAACAACTTCATACTTTTTTTTTTAAAGTTGTGGCTTCAAACTTGTATATACTTAGATCCATGCACATTCCCTTCACTATTCGAATCGCCGATATCCTTCTTCAGGTCGCCGATACATTCATCCGTGGTCTGATTATATTCTTGGCTCTACCGTAGGTCTAGTATTGAGTCGTCGCAACATTGCTGAGCAGATATCTACTTCCCGTCGGTTAATAATCGTACCGAATATCTTTTGCAAATCCCTAGTCCCTTGTCCCGTATTCAAATCCCGTGCTGGTACGATCACTGCCGAGCGCAATCCGCAGACAGTGAAGGAAAAAAAAAAAAAATTAAGATAAAAAGAAAACTCCAAATCGAAGTCATAAAAAAAAGAAGGTTGCCGTGCACATAGTCTCTGGATTTTTCTCGGGTCATGCTGCAGCTGTTCATGCCAGGCACACATCAAGGCTTTGTATTCCTACAGAGGACGAAGGTTGGGTTGCATAAGGACAAAAATACACACGCCGGGATGGATGGCACCACCGACGGTTTCCTGTGCGCAAAAGTATGCAAAGGGGGTCCCAGCCACAGAACGTAAACTCAATCATCCCGTATCTCCCCGCGGTTGCATGACACAGGTTGAGTGCAGGCTCCTCTTGACGAACCGCGGTTCCTAGGTGCAAAGAAAGAAAGAAACAAACAAGGAAGATAAAAAAAGGTCTCTCGCCTGCAATTTACTCGAGGTAGTTGGTGATGACAGCTTTTTTGAGAGAAGTGATAAAATTGGCATTCATCAAAAAGCCTCTTGACATCCTTGGTATCACATTCCATTTGGTGGCCCAACTGCACACACTAAACAGAGCGGCTGAAAAGCCAAGTCAAGCCACATAGCAGCTGTTTGGTATTGTTGCACGCAAGGCACGTAAGCGATTTTCATGATTAAGTGGTGAGATAAGGTAGGTAGGTAGGTAATTTTGGCCGATGACGAGTGGGAGCGATGGCGTCGATGAGTCCCTCGATAGTTCTGCCCGTGCATCGAGCGCACAGTATAGATCTTTTTGTAGATGCTTTGGTATTTAACCTTACGGCCGTTTTGGTTTTTGTTTTTCTTTTTCTCTTATTCTTTGCTGAGGTTTCGTCCGTTTCTTCCCTGGACCTTACTCCAATACAGTAGTAGAATACAGTGGCTAGGTATGTAAGGTATGTACTTGGTGTCGAAAAATAAGCGCTTCCCTCACCTGTCCTCACCTGATCGCATTCAGACGGGGATTGCCACCGGGTATGACTCCGGGTCTTTTCTAGTTTTGGAGTTG
This sequence comes from Pyricularia grisea, assembly GCF_004355905.1. Lineage (NCBI taxonomy): Eukaryota > Fungi > Ascomycota > Sordariomycetes > Magnaporthales > Pyriculariaceae > Pyricularia > Pyricularia grisea. The sequence goes on along the minus strand of NW_022156719.1, from coordinate 2,436,871 downwards.
GGTTGGTCTAGATTGGCTAGTTGGCTAGTTCGCATCAATGGTGAACTACGTGCTCTCATGCGAAGGATGTCCCAAATGCTTTCTCCAGGTTGCCGCGCCAAACAAAATGTAGCCTAGCCCCAGGGGGGTGGAGCACACTGAAACCTTAAAGTCTTCAGCGTGGCGAGTAATCAAACACGAAGGCCAGCCGTTTTGACACGCACCCATAGCATCGATTCGCGCAACTACGAGCACGACGTTGAGCTAATAAATGGAATGGGAACTTTTTCATTTCATTTACCTAGGTGTAGCAAGCCACTGGCCGAACTTTTTTTTTTCTTCTTCAATAGTCCAAGTGTGTCACTTATTGTGGATGCGTGGGATGGATGAATGGGGCTGTATCGATTTGCTTCGTTCTGTATCTTTGAAGTGCCAGCCCCAAGCATTCAAAAAGAAGAAAAAAAGAAGAAAAGAAGAAAAGAACAAGTCCCTGGAAAAAAGGTCAAGGTGTCTCGGCTTTGTGACAAACTCCCGTGCACAGAAACGCGGCCGTGAGGATGGTGAAGATGGTCCAAAAATGACCCCACACCGGCAGAAATGTATGTACTTACTTAGTACTAAGTAGTAGGCAATTCCATTACTTTGCAACTTATCGAGCAAGCCAGCTAGGTACACGTAAGGCACCCTTTGGCCTCTGGGGAGGACCGTCTTCAGCCGATGATTGAATTTCGTGTTGAATGTTGAATGCGTCGTGATGTGGAAGTGCGCAAGAGAGGCACCTATATAATGAGGAGTTATAGGCAGCCTGCGTGAAGAAAAGTATCGCCCGGGCATTTCTCTCCGCAAATACCCCCATAATCCTGGAGGTGGGAAAAATTTCTTTTTACTCTCTGTTTTTTGTTCCTATTACTGTTGTCTGCTCCTCCAGACGCTGGCTGGTCTGTGCGAGACTATAAGCGGGTCGTGGCTTCCAACTTTTATGCCAAGGGATTAGCCTGCTCGGCTTTCACGTGGGGTCTCGGAATCAGGCGAAGGGGAGCTGAGACGGATGGTCTGATCGCTTGGAAAATGGGCTGATTGAGGGCCAGAGTTTGTGCATTCGCTTCTTTCCTCCTTAATACTACAACCAAACAAGACAGGGTCAACACTCGATATTCTGGATGGCTCTCTGACGATACCGTACGATTCTTATTTGCGTATTGCAACATTTGCATTTTGCCTTGCCCTCCATTCCTGGTCGATTTACCAATTTTGGTATTCAACAACACACGGCACCGATAGCCGTTACGCGGCTGGTTCGCTTTGCTTGCCTGACTCCCCCCTCTCCGCCATAGAGTCCACCACTCCCGGGCACCCGAACTGGATGTGGTGGTGATATCGAACCACGCCTGCAGGTCCCCGTGCCTCCCTACCGTCCACTTCCTAGCCTAGTTGCCATGGCCGGTCACGAAGACTCGGCTTCGGCCGTCATCTTTGGCGGTCTCGAGGACCCGTCACTGTCCAACTTCTTCGGTGCCGATGATCCTACCGACAACACCAACAACAACACCAATCCGAACAGTACTCACAACAGCCCTGCCGGCCCAAATTCCGTATTCACTGCAGAATCCAATTGGCCGACCTTCGAAGAGACCCCGCCTTACGACGCTTACGAAAGTACGAATCCTTTCGACACTCTCTATCCGGCCCCCCAGTTCGCCCAGCAGCAGTGGCAGCCGCCTCAAGGCGCTCAGTTCCACGGCCAACCACTCCCGCAGAGGACACTGGCTCAGCAACAGCCCTCGGGTGGCCCTAGTGTTGCGACTCTTTCGCCTTCGGATCTTAGTCCCGTCGCCCTCCAAGCTGAATCCGTCAACCTCGTGCCGAGCGCCCGCTTCCAGCCGAACCCGGCAGTCCAACCTCTTACCCTGGCACAGCAGGAACGGCTGAAGAACATTGCGATGCCTGCTCACCTACAGTATCACTCGCCCAAGAGCGAGCCGAGCCCGAATTCTAGCCCGAGCGACAAAGAACATGGTGATACCGCCTCTTCTCCCGAGGCGACCGGAGTATCCAAGACCAGCAGCAGAAAGCGCAAATCATCGGCCGATGACGAAGAAGACGACGATGACGATGGCGACGGAAGCCAACCTGTCAAGAAGACAGCGCACAACATGATTGAAAAGAGGTATAGGACAAACCTCAACGACAAAATCGCTGCATTGAGAGACAGCGTACCTAGTCTGCGAATCATGTCGAAAAGTGCACGAGGCGAGGATACGACTGAAGACCGGGAAGAGTTGCACGGCCTGACACCAGCACACAAATTGAACAAGGCGACTGTACGTTTTGTTGGAAGGACAGTTATGGCAAGTTAGTCTTCTAGGGCTGCAGCTAACTAGTCTCGACAAAATCTAGGTTCTCAGCAAGGCAACCGAATATATTCGTCACCTTGAGAAGCGGAATAATCGCCTCATGAGTGAAAATGAGTCGATGCAGCAACGCATCAGCGCATTCGAGAAATTGTTCATGGCAGGTGCCATGAATGGCGGCATGAGCCCGATCCAGCAACCTCCTACTCCGATCCAATTTCCCACGGATGCCCAGGTATTCATGGGTGCGCCAATGACCCCAGGTCCCGACCCTCAGGGTATGATTCAGGTACCTGAAGACATGAAGCGCATCATTCAAGCTCAAGCAGCCGCCGGCCGCCCCTATCCGATCGGCAACAATCAAGGCAACTTCCAACAGAATGCGGCCATCTTGCGTCAGCAGCAGATACAGCAGCAGCAGCAGCAACAGATTCAGCAGAACAGATGGGGTCAGACGGCGCCGTACTTTGGCAAGATGATGGTCGGTTCCTTGGCCGGTCTCATGATTCTCGAGGCTGTTCGAGAAAACGAGCAGAGCACCGAGTCACCAGAGGGCCGTGGACTTTTTGCCATTCCACTCAACGTCCTCGGCTCGTTCGTCTCTCAATCTCATGTGAGCATCGCAGGCCATTATGTGTCGGCCGGCCAGATCATCTCGTCGCTCAAGTTTATGCTGCTCTTTGCTGCTATACTTTACTCCTTCGTCCCAGCAATGTTCTCGGCCGTGTCATCAAAGCCACACAAGGCGAAGCAGCAGGTCAGGGCATCACTGGCCGCTGTACCTTCTCTCGCTTCTCCTATTCATGTCAGACGTGATGCCTGGCTCACTGCTATACAAACTGTCTGGGTCCCTCGTCACAATTTTATCCTCGAAGCTGCTGCCCTTGTTATCAAGACCATGAAGCTCAGCCTGCGCAACGCTATTGGCATTCACGGATATCAGGTATTGACTGGCCTGACTGAGGAGCAGGAGACTGCTCGGGTCAAGGCATGGGCTATTGCCCTCGATGCTCAGCTTGCCGGAGGAGATGTTGAGATCAACAAGAGCAGACTTACACTCACTCTCTTGGCTTCAGGAACTCTGCCTGACACGCCACTGCGACTTATGCTTAAGGCGCTACACATTCGTGTGCTCCTTTGGCAATTCAGCAAGAATGGGCTCTTGAACCTTGTTGCCGCCAAGCTTGCCAGGTCACAGTGGAATAAGGCCAAGCAACTGTTCCGCCTGAGTAATGCAGCTGGCACAAGCCAGTCTATTGACGACGCACTTCCAGACCATCTCGCTGTCCTCCTTGATCAAGATTGCGATGATGTTTTGAACGACGATGTCGTCCAACGTGCACACAACTTGGCTTGGAATCGCCCCACGACTCACAATGTCGTTGCGGATGTGGATGGGATGAATGCAGTTGTGGAGGATCCAGCGATCAAATCGCCTTTGGATGCCGTGGCGGCATGGTGGTCGAGTCTTATCCTTCATCAGGTCCTTATTACGAGCCTCACTGAAGGCGTCGAAGCGGATAACGATGAGGACAAAGGATCGGCTAGCAGTGCACCCAATGATGACGATATTATTCTGGCGGCCAAGGTTGCCCCGATTGGATCCAACGCACAGGTTAGGGCTATCGTTGCTCGTTCATTCCTATGCACTAAGAACCGTGGCGCCAACATTGCCGCCGCTTTGGAGGCTATCACCCCTTCAAATGCCCCGAACAAGTTTATCGCCGACAGCCGTCTTCACCAGCCGGATAATAGCAGACCTATTGACGTTGATCCTGACGCGAGGATGGCTCTCCACTGCGCAATGGTAGCGGCACATCTCACCTCGGCAAACCCTAAGCCGTTGGCTTTGGATCTTGTTAGCAAGATACTGAGGGGTCCCACAGATGGCCTCACCCTCTTGGGATTTGCGGCCGCTTTTGGTCTCATCGTCCGCCTGCACCAGCATCCCATCGCTTCAGAGTCTTGTTCCGCATCGATTGAGCGGATGTCTGGCGCTCTGAGGATATGGATCGGCGGACCAAGCAGCGACAGATGTGCGCTGGGTCAAGAGATCAGGCACGATGTCGTTCAACGATGCCTCGCAATCACAAGAGCCGCAGTGGGAATGGAAACTGACCCCGGCTATGGGAGCATGAGCGAAGAGGAGCAGCAGGAAGCCAGGAGAATTTCAGACGCAAGTTCAATCAAGCCGGACGATGAAGATGAAGAGTCTTCCTGCTTCTCATCCTCGGAAGAATCTTCCTGACAAGACGACTGACTAAAAGCCAGGCAGACACTACTGTTTTCCGATATCCTTCTAATGTCCCCTTGAAATATACCCCTTGTTTAACTTACAATTTGTCAGCGATGACTAAAGTTTGTCAACAATACTTCTTTTGATGCATTACGGGTTTTCTTTTTGACTATTTTGATATTGATTGTCGGTTGTGCCGGTATTGCTTAGTACTGCTATACCCGAGTTTGTGTTATCTTTTTTGTTTTTATGGGACGGCGTTCAAGGTTAATTGGCTGGATTATCACTACCACGGGTTGTTCACTAGCAGAAAAAAAAGTAGCGGAATAAAAACATAGAATAATTTTGTTTTATGGGGTGACATGAGCACTGCTACTCTGCTAACCTATCTAGTATTTATCTCCATGTGGCGAGCAGCATCTTGCAAGTCAGCCAAGCTTCCTTGACCCTACGCTTTGTAAACTAAAGCTGATCTTCGGAGATGATAGATCCAGGCGTGTGAATGGTCAGTTCACAGTGGTATCTACAGCTAGGTACTTACCTACTGACCTACCTATAATTGCTTACCTACCTTGGTTACTTAACCGATGATATGGAGGCAAGGGAGGATGCGGTGCCATGGTTATTGGAAGCAAGGATAGCTTAATTGTTGGGCCACGTTGAATAGCCTATCTTCGGAGATTCATTGGCAGGCCTCGAAAGGTCCAACTTTAGGAAACCCATGCTGTCGACACTGCAATTTATATCATTATTTTTTCTGTACCACACTATCCACAGTATGACTCGGCTAGGAGGCTGGAGATATGGTTATGCTATGTAGTACTTATATGGCAGCTTGCTCAGTAAGCTTAAGTTATGGTGTAAATGTTGGTGCCAGCCAGTAGTATACACCTACCTAAGTGTCATGGCGCCTCCCTACATACCCAGGTTTTGGGACGTATTCTCTATGTAAGAATACTCTGTGTCTATCTTGGAACTACTGGCCCGGTCACAGAAATGATGTAAGGCTACTTAGGGTGGCCCTGATTGATACATCTTCAATTGACATCTGGACACCAGTAAAGTCTGACCCAAAATGTGACATCTCTTAGCATATGTTCTTATCCGTCCTAGTACTGGGCGTCAACCACTAAGGCTTCAGCAGCAATGAAAGACTTGTTTGCACTACATAAGGCAAACGCAGAGATGGGCGGGAGAAATCTTCGTTTATAGCGTACCTACTGGTGATAAATTCGCTCCTCCTTCGTCCTCCAGGCTTCCTAAGGATATTCAATCTATTCCTTCACCCTTTAGTATCCACTCCTCAGGTCATCAGCTGGCGTCACAGCCGCTCGTCGTTTGTTTCTGCCAGAAGTTGCACTTTCTAGAGTCCACCAGATTACCACCTTACGATTCAACGCATCAAATCGACAGTCCTGTCGATGTGCCGGGGAAAATTGCCCTTTTTGAGAAAACCATCGATTACCACTTCAGTGAGGCACACACGCAGTTGCTAGCCATCTACGGCGACCCTGTTTCTGCCACCCAGCTTTGCGAGGATGGAGGATAGACCGGCAAATGGTAGGCAGCGAACAACATTTCTAAACCACAAAAGCTATGCGCCAGAAGCTAACCGAACAAAATCATCAGGACTGGACCCAAAAAACTTGGTAGATTGTGCGCAGCTCTCTGCTCAGCAACCTATACTTGGCACACATCTGTACAAAGTCAGGGCTTGATGCTTGCATGATTGAACACCCAATCGACGGCGACAAGGTCCTGCCCGGTAAGCTCAGGAGAGATATTTTGGCTACGACAGCTGGAGTCATCCTAGGGGCCGTCCACAAAGCTGGCGGTTCGCGCTCCCTCCGCGCCGTCATGGAGCGCCTGAGGCTCTTCAGGCACCCTCTCCTCACTAACGAACAGTTTGATAATAAGGAATTTGTCGATAACGAGGAGCGGTTGATAGAAATGGTCGAGGAAAAAGGGCTGGGTTTGTGAGCGGCGGACGATGAACTCCAAACTGGCATCCAAACTCCTCAGCCTTGAAGCTGAAGTCAACGATTGATGTTATGCCTCCCGCAGATAATCCGCGACTCCCTAGTATTTCCCACCAGAAACCGACTCGCATCCACCAAGACAGGTGTTTCCCCGGTGTCCCGGACCTCTGTCTGATAAGAGGGCTACACACAGCAATGGAGACGACAGGAGGGGTTTGGGTCAAAGATGAAAGCGAGCCACCGAAGCGACTGTGGAGGGGCAGCCCTCTTGCAGTGACGATTAGCTCGAGATGAGACCGAGAAGCAAGTGTCTCTTGCCTGAACGGAGGCTTTCTGTCAAATGAAGTGCACGGATTTTTTTCGCAGCATGGGAAGGGTGCTTTCCATGTTCATCTGGCATGAACCTGTAGTATTATGGCATGTAAGGTTATTTCTCTAACCCAGCCGTCAAGCTGTTGTCGGCTGTCTTCTTTTACTTCTTTTGTCGTCGGGGGCATCAGATGTCGTGTACGCTCCGATCGAGCTACTGGCAATGAACCGGGCATAAATCATACCAACGACGGGAGGTCATGGTGGGAAGGGGCGAGGGCACCTATGTATGACTACCATAGCTCACGAGATTGGATGCAGGTAGAAATGGAACTTACCTACCTATGCATCAGTCTGCTTGCAGGAGTGTGTGCCTCTTGGACTGATAGTCGAGTCGTTATCGACTGTGCTGTTTTTAACAAACAAACCAGGCACTGGATGTCAGACTGGGGATTTTTGTCTGATACAAAGTATGTCGTCTTTACATGATTGACATTACTGACAGTGTTCAGTACTTCTTGATCAAATGTTTCACTATACGCCACCGTAATCAAAGATTCTAGTGCTACAAAAGAATTATTGCAAAAGGCTCACCAACAAACCAAAGACGATACTACCATCCACAGATAATATCAGAGGTACTCAAGGCGGACTGCTGTCGTCCAGTGAACTGACAACAAGGTTCTTGAGTTTTCATCGACCATGGTCGACAAAAATAGGGACCAGAAGCAAAAAGCAGTGACCACAATTCGTTGCCGAATGAAATGCCACCACTCCAAAGGGCAAAAATTTGTGTCTTAGTCAAGCTGTGGTTCCTGTTCCTGTTGAAGAAATGGCATGCCGGGGTTCACATTTGTTTCCATTTCCAAGCCACCCAGATCTAACGACGGGAGGCTTTTGCTCATCACTGGATGGGAAATCATCTTTCATATTCTCGCAGTGCTTGACCGTATTTTGAACACATGCCATTGCTCCACAAGTATTTTTCTTCTCCCATTGACCGTGGTTTAGGTAATATCCCGTAGGTTGATTGCTGGAAAGGGCGAGAGTGAAATGTTGACTTGACCTAACTTACAGGTGCCCGTGTCTCGGTGGCCATAGCAGAAACGCGGTCACGCCCCGGTAGCAATGAAACGATGATAGGGAATGGATTAGATCATAGATGCCTCCTCTACCTACCTACGTTGGCTCAGGTATTTGTACCAAAGGATGCTAGGCAATTTATTGACAGGGTGGCGCGTCCGGATCTAGATACTGGCTTGTGTCGGGAGCGGCTAGTGACGCCCCGCATTGTGGATTCCGCTGCTTGCACTCGAGGCCAGAACCACCCGGATCAACTTCGGAAAAAACCGAGGGCGCGCCGCCGCCTTACGAGGAACCCAAATCAACTAACTCTGCACAACGACCGAATAACCTACCTGGACAGAGAACCATCAGATCAAATTAGGCATCGACCATTATTCCCTCCCCTTCCCCGCCGACGAACCGCGATTGACATCCGGCTCAACAGTCAAGACAATCTCATCATTACAGCCTAGCCGAAGCGTCCACCGTCTCCTACCGCTTTTAACGGCGCCAAGTCGATTTGCACATTTGACCACTGCCAGGGTCCGGTCCGAGGCCAGGTTGAGCAGATTCAACATTGCCATACAAACACTGGCCTCGCTGTTCCAAGCCGGAACCAGCCAATATACCTAGCTCATTCATCCACAGCGTTCTGTAGACCATTTGAATCGACGAAACCACAGACCACGCAATCTTGGCCCTCGCACAATCCGTTGGGGGTTTCCAAGCTATCCGGCCTCAGCGCTCAAAACACCGTCGGCCCACGATCATCTTACCCATCACGACGCCAACATCACGACGCGAACACGAAAGCACGATAGTATACTGCGACGGCGAGCTTCTTGCTTAGACATAATCCAGCGACTCACAATCCTACCGTACCCATAGACTGACTGGTTATCGACTCGGCTGCACGCTCACCGCACCGCACCCCGCGCCTGGCGTTCTCTCTCACCATCGCCCTTCACAATGATGCAAAACCCGTATCTATATGCTCACCACCAGCAGCACACCCCGCAGGGTGACTCTGCGTGGATGCACCAGCAGACAACGCATCACCAGCATGCCCAGCAAGCCGCCGCCGCTGCCGCCGCATCTGTCGCCCAGCAGCATCATTACAGCCGCATCGCCTCAGCACACTCGGCAGCAAATGCGGCCGGTCTGGTCTCGGCCGCTCACGCTGTCGGCCAAGAGGGTGGCATGGACGCTGGGGTGTCCGAGGATAATCGCAGGACCCTGGCCTACATCGCAGACCTGCTAAACGAAAACACCCGCGAGGCCGCGCTGCTCGAGCTCAGCAAGAAGCGCGAGCAGGTTCCCGAGCTAGCGCTTATCCTGTGGCACTCGTTTGGTACGATATTTCCCGTCACGTCAGCATTGGGCATCCACCACAATCAACGTTGTGGAATGGCCGGATCTGTGGCACGTTGAGCTAACCCGCGTCAAATAGGTGTCATGACTTCGCTGTTGCAGGAGATCATCTCAGTATACACGCTACTTAACCCATCCCAGCTTACCGCGGCGGCTTCCAACAGGGTCTGCAATGCTCTGGCCTTGTTGCAATGCGTCGCATCCCACAATGAGACTAGGACTCTCTTCCTGAACGGTATGAATTCGAAGAAGAAAGATTCGTAGGATATGTACTTGTTTAGCAAAGCGGCTAATGTGAACGTGGGTATGGTACAGCGCACATTCCTCTTTACCTATATCCGTTCCTCAACACAACGTCAAAGTCAAGACCATTCGAGTACCTGCGTCTTACTTCACTCGGTGTTATCGGAGCACTCGTGAAGAATGACTCTTCTGAAGTCATCAACTTCCTTCTCACAACGGAGATTATCCCTCTCTGCCTGCGGATTATGGAGACTGGCTCGGAGCTTAGCAAGACCGTAGCCATCTTTATCGTCCAGAAGATCTTGCTGGACGACAATGGGCTCAACTACATCTGCGCGACTTACGAACGCTTCTACGCTGTTGGCACTGTCCTAAGCAACATGGTGGCTCAGCTCGTCGAGCAGCAAACGGCGCGCCTACTCAAGCACGTTGTCAGGTGTTTCCTGAGGTCAGTTTCTTCGCGAAATAGCTTGGTTGTTTTTCTTGGCGATTTTGTGGTTATTTGGCTTGGCCATCCGTGCTTTTGACTAACCCTCGGGATTTTGCAACAACAGACTGAGTGATAACGCCAGAGCCCGCGAAGCCCTCCGACAATGCCTTCCAGACCCCCTCCGAGATGCTACGTTCTCGTCGGTTTTGCGCGATGACGCCGCTACGAAGCGCTGCCTCACCCAGCTTCTGATCAACCTTGCCGACAACGGGGGCGAGCCAGGAACTGGACACCACGGTCTGTGAAGAAACGCAAACTGATCAACGTCGAGCCCTCAATAATGGCAATCGTTCATTGTCAAATCATAAGCTCACGGGCGTTGATTATCCGGCACATGAAAACTGGAACCATCCACATTCTTCGAGGCTTCGCCTCACAACACGATACCGCAATAATGGCTATATCGACTTAACCGATACCGAGATCCATGGCGGCCAATGCAGTGCTCTCTACGGCACCACGCACATAAGCAAACTTATGAGAAAGAAAAAAAAAAGAGCATACTCGGACGTTCCAGGCGTACTAGCATTCTTTTCTGGGTTGCATTGAGCTTTTCTTTTACCCATACCCTTCCCTCTTGGCATGACTTATTTTCCACCCTCATTACAGGCACGACTACACACGATGAACGCGCCTTGTTTTATTCATATCATGTTGCTTTATTCTGTGTGGCTTTATATCACTCACGTATCCTGCAAGGCTCAAACATTTTGTAATGTGCTGTGCTTTTCGCGGCTATTCTACTCTACTCGGATCTGACAGATCTATACTACTTGTACGTCTTCACGGGTTATACTGGGTCTTCACGTTTATGAGTGGTGTACGGGCAAGTGGCTGTGACCTTGGGTTAAGTGATCCTGGGACTGACCACGCGGTAAGCTCTGTGGTGCTCTGTCACTGTCTCTTCATGTCTATCTTGTATTGCACTGCCTTCACTATTCTCTGCATATCCCTAGTTGAGGAGGGGGGAAAGGTTGTTTAGAGGTTATACCCTTGGTTGCGGTGGCTTTTTTTGTCATTCACTTTATCATCGGCGTTGGACAAGAGCAAAAAAGAAAACTAATGTCTGCTGTGCTATGTGGGTGGGTGGCGAATGTTCCTCACTCGGCCAGAAAGACGACTGGGGGTAGGGATCACTAGTTCTTATCCGTCCCAAAGTTCTGTTCTGGCACTTCTGTATAACAAACAAAAAAACCCGAAGTGTAACTTTGCTTCTTCGACTTGTAGATAAATTAAACTATAGTAACATCAATCATGACGATTCTATATCCTATGCAGGGGGGTCGGAGCAATTGGAGACGCTTGGATAAAATACAGTCACTAAAACAGAAATTTTTTGGCATCAACCAGATGGACAGATCCAGAAGCTAACCATGTCCCAAAGTCGAGCGAGGCTCGCAGAACCGCGTTTCTGTTCTATCACGTAGACGGCAAGTGGGATGCACGTGGGCGGGCACCAAGGCTTGACGAAAATAGTGAAACGGCACCTGAATCTGGGGCACTCCGCCTCATCCCACCCACCCTGGAGCATCCACCAGCGAGGGTGGTTAAAAAAAAATTAGCACGATTAGCAGCATGTAGTATATCACAGCAAGGCAGGGCGATGGATTACTGTAGACTTGCATCACACCAGCGGCTTGGCATGGGGAGAGAAACACGGGCAAGCATATGACCTGGGAAGTGGGAGATCGAGATGTTACGCGTAACATAAAATAAGCTAATTAATCATATTGGTCATCGGGTCGGGCTTGGTGTTGTATCGGGATGCGTCGACGACTCTGCTAATGTACTCACTCCTACTGTGGAATACTACCGTAGTATCTCGGAGCCAGTTTTGTGGATTTTTTCTGTCATGTAAACATTCGGTTGATGCGAGATATTTTCGCACGTCATTGTGCTCTATTTTTTTCTTTGCTCAGACACGTGTGCGTGCCAATGTAGTAAGTACTACGATCTGCTCATGCAGTATCTCCCCAGTTTGTTGCGGACCGACTGCCTGCTTTTTTAGTTTTTTTCTTTTTTTTTTTTTTTTTCCTTTTTTTTCTGGTTGAGTTTCCTTTTTGTCTTCATACATATTCTTGGTTTATCTGCACCAAGATATGTCTCTCTACCTGCGATTGCCCAAGGATGGAAATGATGTGTGCCCAGCGCCTTGGAGCTCATCAAATTGTCCAAATGACCTCCACCAACCGCAGGAGAAAATGGGCCCCTTGTCCCTGTTCCAAAAAGGGGGGCACTTTTCTCTATCTCGAGGCCTTGCTTGGCAGCAAACTTTCACCGCCCGCGTGCTGAGGGACAGCAGCTGTGATGGGGGGCCTTGGCGACGCGCTCATCGTTGTTCTAGGCGCCTCCGCTGCTACATCTTGGGTTTACGGTGGCAATCGGAGGCTACTACGTAAAAGTCGTACGAAGGGAGGCTCATTTGGAAAATGTACAAGGTTCGGCCGTTGGCGCGACTCGCCATGCAATTACTTCGTGGGACTAGCAATATTTAGTATTCGCCCTGCTTTCATGTTTTGTCGATTCCATCGGGAGATCGCTACCCTAGTATAATCTACCTAATCTGCATGCCATTCGCGTTCCCTTGATGATTATCTCTAATGAGGTGAAACGATTTTTTTTTTTTTTTTTTACTAAGGACTCTAACGTGTCCGAGTAATACCAGGGGGGATATATATATCCGTTCACTTGGGCCTTTTGGAGTGCCCAGATAATATCTCAAACTGTTGTTTGGTTTGGTACTTTTATGTTTTGTGAATTTAGAGTTTTATTGCTTTTGTCTTGCTCAACGGAACAAAAAACAAAAACAGGGCCAACTCAGTTCTGCGGGGAATGGCAACCAGGGGAAGAGGCAAATTTGTGGTACCCGTTAGACAGAGTAAAACAAATAAAAGCCCTGGCCAGACCTTATATCAAATGGGGGCGTGGAGAAAGTGTGTGCAGTTCAGCACATGCCAAACCGGTCGTACTGGGGGCTTGGTGTGTTATCACGTTGTGCGCTACTGCGAGGAAGACGTCTTTGTTACGTCGGCTGACGCGATGCCATTGAAATAATTCGCCGTTGGAGATTTTTTTTCTCTCTCTCTCTGTGATGTTTAAAATCCCTTGCTGTAAGCTGCAAGGTCAAGCAAAACAATGTGCTCAACAGCCAAGGTAACGAACAGTTGAGTGGGAGCTGAGCTCTAAAAAAAAAGAGAGCTATTATAGTGGCGCCAATTTGGCGCGCGCCGTTTGGAATTATTGCTTTCGTGGGGCAGGAACAGCCTGAGACTTTTGCGGCAGGAGCCAAGGGCAAGCTTGTGCGGGATGGGACGCGATGTTGCTGTACCTCTTTTCGCCAAGTGTTAAGGTCTGCAGCAAAATACTGGTGCTTTCTACGGTAGAGGAATGAATGACTTGGGGGCTGCGCAGCACGAGTGACCAACTGTCAAGGGTCTCATTCCACGCCCCGCGCTCCACACACTCCCTCCCGTCCCTCAACATCACGACCCAACCCAAGCTTGCAAGCTGAGCTGGGGTATGGGGAGTGGAACTTAGCCCCTGAAGGTCTACCTTTGGTAAGTTCTCGGGTAGATTTGGCTTAAGTTAATATAGAAAACTCCAATACTTTCGACAGCTACTCCATAGTTTTAGTGGTTCGTGGATCTAACCTCAAGTACCTTCTATACTTTTCTTCTGCACTCCGCAACGAAATTTGTTCCCCCTCATTCCTCATCCATCCACAATCTGTCTCTATTTCCTCTCCTCTTTCTTTACTCGTTACCACCACTGTCGGTAGTCATCAGCTTACGGGGTGACAGGTGACACCCTCCAGGCAAGGCGAAGAAACGACAAAAGGATCGCCAAGCGCAAGCACAGACCCGGTGGACTGGTTGGTTGCCCTTGAGAGTGGCGGGAGTGGTGGTCGCAAACCGATTGGCAAACGGCCGGCCGATTTCTTATTTTCCCTGGGGGGTTACTTTGATAACCTACGCCGTTTTCAGACTTGCAGACCAGCCGGGGTCCGACTTTGAACCTGCTTACAGAGTTTCTATATATTGGAACCCACTGCATCTGTCATCTTTGGTCCTCAGATTGAGCTTTTCGTCTCGACTACTAGTTTCCTTTTTCTTTATTCTTCCCCTTTGTTTTTCTAATTTTTTTTTTTTTTTGTTTTCTTTCCTTTTGAACCCTTAGACTTTTAGGCAGCGCCTCCTGGGCGACTGAACCAGCACAATGGCGACCGCCACCGTCACACAGACGGTCCTGTCGACCATCACTGCGGCCTCGACCTCCGCAACGTCGGCCGCGGCGTCCGCGGCTCCCCAATCCGGTGTTCTCGAGGGTGCAAACCCTTCTGTTTATAATCCAAAGGATCCAATCGTCACATTTATCATCCAGGTAAGATGCCGCTTAATGTTGCTTTTACCTTCTTCACTTTTTTTTTCCTTCTCTCTTTCTTCGTCAGTATTAGCATGCTGGTTTGCACAGTGCTTGTTTCGGCCCGTTCCCATGTCATCTCTTCTCCAATTTACCCTTGGTTTGGATGATGTGCAGCAAAGATCTGATATCTGCTCGATCGTGGAGTGACATTGAACCATTGTTCAACATGCAATCAAACGGGCTGCATAGATTTAAATCATGCCTGTTCTCTTGATGGCGAACAAACTGCATACCCCAAAATATGGGAAAACTGGCCCGAGAGGCCAAAAGACTGCACGTTGGCAGTGAATTCTAGGCTGACCATGACCTATAGGCATCCATCATCATCATATTCTGCAGATTACTCTACTACCCCCTGAGGTATCTAGGCCAGCCTCGTGTCATCTCCGAGGTCATAGGCGGCATTGTCTTGGGGCCTTCGGTGATGGCACGAATTCCTGGGTTTAAGGCGGCTATCTTTCCGGATGCTTCAATACCAAACCTGACTAACGTCGCAAACCTGGGTTTGATCTTCTTCATGTTCATCACGGCGCTGGAAGTTGGTAAGTGACCAAACCCTCTGATTTTGAGCCCGATCAAAAATTCTTAATTTTGCTGACCCCAACCATCAGATCTCCGTCTATTCATTGAAAATTGGAAGATCGCGCTGAGCGTCAGTGTCGCCGGCTTGATTTTACCATTCGCCATGGGATGCGGTATCGCATGGGGTATCTACCACGAGTTTGCCAGTGACATGGTCAAAGAGATCAACTTTGGCGTCTTTGCGCTCTTTGTGGGCACCGCACTCGCCATCACCGCGTTCCCCGTCCTCTGCCGCATTCTTACCGAGCTGAAGCTCCTCCATACATCCGTCGGCGTGACAACACTAGCCGCCGGTGTGGGAAATGACGTCGTTGGCTGGATCCTTCTTGCCCTCTGCGTCTCGCTCGTCAACAATGCTAGCGGCCTCTCTGCCTTGTACGCCTTGCTCTGCTGTGTTGCTTGGATCCTATTCTTGTTTTATGCAGTCAAACCCGGCTTTGTATGGATTCTCAGGCGCAATGGCAGCCTGCAGGATGGGCCGTCCCCGGGCATGGTCACCCTAACGCTTCTGCTCGTTATGGCGTCCTCGTTTTTCACAGGTAAGACGACCAAAAGCGATGAAAGTTTCGTCTTCTGACTCCCAGGAGGAGACCATCGAGTGCATGCTGACATAGAATCTCTAAAACTCAGCCATTATTGGCGTCCATCCCATTTTCGGTGCATTTCTCATTGGATTGATCTGTCCTCATGAGGGTGGTTTTGCCATTAAGCTGACGCAGAAGATCGAGGACTTTGTCGGCGTCTTCTTCCTGCCCCTTTACTTTGCTCTTTCCGGCCTGAACACAAATATTGGGTTGCTGAACGACGGTAAAGTCTGGTCTTACGTCATTGCCATTATTCTTCTCGCCTTTGCTGGCAAGATCATCGGCAGCACGTTGGCTGCCCGTTGTTGTGGACTGTTTTGGCGTGAAAGCGCTGCCATTGGTGTTCTGATGAGTTGCAAGGGTCTTGTCGAGCTGATTGTCTTGGTAAGTAAAAGCTCAGCACACAGCATGGGCGGTATAGCTCTAGCTTGATCATACTATAAAACCAATGCTAACTTTAGGAAACCAATCAGAACATTGGTCTCCAAGCAGGTATCCTCTCCCCGCGGACTTTCACCATGTTCGTCATTATGGCGTTGGTGACCACTGTCACCACGACACCTCTCACCAGGTGGCTGTACCCTTACTGGTACCAACAGAAGCTGCTGCGCTACAGGAGAGGCGAGATCGATATGGATGGAACCCCGTTGGTTCCAGACGGTGGTCCGGTCCCGATAGACAACCTGAACCCCACTCATATCCGCCGTGTGATGCTGTACTTGCGCCTCGACAGCCTGCCAGGCCTCTTCACCTTCACCGCACTTTTGGGAGGAACCACGGAAAAGAATGCTCATGGAAACAAAGCTATAACCGAAGGTGGCTCGGAAGGTGAAGATCCTGTCGTGCCGACGCCAGGCGGCAAGCATCTCGAGGTTCATGGCTTGCGTATTATGGAACTCACGGACCGTACATCGTCAGTGATGCAGGTCACCGAGGGAGCCGATCTTTCCGAGAGCGATCCTATTGTCAACACCTTCCGAACATTCTCCCAGCTCAACGGTGTGGCCGTGTCTGGACGGGTGGCCATAGTTCCAACACACTCTTATGCTGAAACACTTACCGACCAGGCCTCTACCATTTCTTCCGACCTGGTGCTCATTCCATGGAGCAACACGGGATCCCTCACAGAGGATCAGTTCGCAACGCATCCCGTCACGGCTCAGCAACGATTTACAGACAAAGCCCACTTGGACTTTGTGAATGGTGCATTGTTCAGGGCGACGAAGAATACGGCTGTATTTATCGACAATGGTTTTGGGTCCAAGAAGCCCACCATCGAACCGAACCGCCCGTCTTACCTGACCAGAAACATGAGTGTCGTATCCATGCGTAGCGCCAAGGATTCCGTCCTCCCCTTGGCCAATCGCACTCATCACCTCTTATTTCCCTTCTTTGGTGGGGAGGATGACCGCGTGGCACTGCGCTTTGTGCTACAGCTCGCCAAGAACCCACTCCTCACCGTCACAATCGCGCACTTTGTACGTGAAGAAAACGACGGCACCGCCACCGAGGGTGGCCGCAACTCGACTGCTGAGACGGATGGGCAAAACAACACAAAATCGGTGACTGTGACGGCGACGCCCAAGGGTAGCAGCTTCCTCGACGAGGTGGACGCCGAAGACATGGTAGTGCTGTCGAAGCTGCGCACGGCGCCGCCCGAGGAGCTTGCCGGACGTGTCGAGTTCCAGGAGATCATGTGCTCATCCGATACAGTCATCACCAAGGAGGTGAAAGAGCTGGCGGCCAAGACGGTCGCGCTCAAAGCGCGCAAGAACGCCGGCGACTTGATCGTCATCGGCAGGCGGCACCCCAAGCTGGGAGATGTTGTAAGCGAGGGCGCCGGCAGCGCCTACGACCTGAGGAGGACGCTGGGCGTGGTCGGCGAGGCGCTCGCCATGGGCGGCACCAACGCCAGCTTGTTGATCATACAGGCGGCGTCGACTGGGAACTCCTGATTTGTCTCTTTTTTGGTTTAATGATTGTCTTTCTTAACCCGGAGTAGCGAGCTCAGCCGGTTTGCTGCGTGTTTTTCTTTTTTTTTTTTTTTTTTTTTTTTTTTTTT